>NW_019265778.1:0-9363 GCF_002742605.1 Olea europaea var. sylvestris | reverse complement strand
TACAAAAGTTACGCTCAATTCTTAGTACGCTGACTCTCCAAGAGTTCCAAATATGCAAGTGCTCATTATTTAGAAAAAAGGCCGAAATCCCTCATACATCTCGAAGAAGTCATGAGTTCAATCCAAAACGGTCGCTACATTTTCGAAAAGTACTTGTGCGCCCAAAACGGACACTGTGTGCAAAAGTTACGCTCAATTCTTCGTACGCCGACTCTCCAAGCATTCCAAAAATTCAAGTGCTCATTCTTTAGAAAAAAGACCGAAATCCCTCATACGTCATGATGAAGTCTTGAGTTCAACAAAAAACGGTTGCTACATTTCCAAAAATTACTTATGGGCCCAAAACGAACACCGTGTAAAAGTTATGCTCAATTCTTCGTACGCCGACTCTCCAAGCGTTCCAAATATGCAAGTGCTCATTCTTTTGAAAAATGGTCAAAATCCCTCATACATCATGATGAAGTCATGAGTTTAACCCAAAACGGCAGCTACATTTCCGAAAAGTACTTGTGCGCCCAAAACGGACATCATGTGCAAAAGTTACGCTCAATTCTTCGTAAGCCGACTCTCCAAGCATTCCAAATATGCAAGTGCTCATTATTTAAAAAATGGATGAAATCCCTCATACGTCTTGATGAAGTCATGAGTTCAATCCAAAACGGTCGCTACATTTCCGAAAAGTACTTGTGGGCCCAAAACAGACACCGTGTGCAAACGTTACCCTCAATTCTTCGTACCCCGACTCTCCAAGCATTCCAAAAATGCAAGTGCTCATTCTTTAGAAAAATAGCTGAAACCCTCATACCTCATGATGAAGTCCGGAGTTCAATCTAAAATGGTCGCTTCATTTGCGAAAAGTACTTATGGGACCAAAACGGACAACGTGTACAAAAGTTACGCTCAATTCTTCGTACGCCGACTCTCTAGGCGTTCCAAATATGCAAGTGCTCATTCTTTAGAAAAATGGCCAAAATCCCTCATACATCACGATGAAGACATGAGTTCAATCCAAAACCGTAGCTACATTTTCGAAAAGTACTTGTGGGACCAAAACGGACACCGTGTGCAAAAGTTACGCTCAATTCTTCATACGCCGACTCTATAAGCGTTCCAAATCTACAAGTGCTCATTCTTTAGAAAAATGGCCGAAATCCCACATACGTCACGATGAAGTCATAAGCTCAATCCAAAACGGTCGCTACATTTTCGAAAAGTACTTATGGGCCCAAAACGAACACCGTGTTCAAAATTTACATTCAATTCTTCGTACGCTGACTCTCCAAGCGTTCCAAATATGTAAGTGCTCATTTTTTAGATAAAAGGCCAAAATCCCTCATACGTCACGATGAAGTCTTGAGTTCAACAAAAAATGGTTGCTACATTTCCAAAGATTACTAACGGGCCTAAAACGAACACCGTGTGTAAAAGTTACGCTCAATTCTTCGTACGCCGACTCTCCAAGCGTTCCAAATATATAAGTGCTCATTCTTTAGAAAAATGGACGAAATCCCTCATACATCATGATGAAGTCTTGAGTTCAATCCAAAATGGTCGCTACATTTTCGAAAAGTACTTATGGGAACAAGACAGACACCGTGTGCAAAAGTTACGCTCAATTCTTCGTACGCCTACTCTCCAAGCGTTCTAAAAATGTAAGTGCTCATTCTTTTGAAAAATGACAGAAATCCCTCATACGTCACGACGAAGTCATGAGTTCATTCCAAAATGGTCGCTACATTTGCGAAAAGTACTTATGGGACCAAAACGGACACCGTGTACAAAAGTTACCCTCAATTCTTCGTACGCCGACTCTCCAAGTGTTCCAAATGTGAAAGTGCTCATTCTTTAGAAAAATGGCTGAAATCCCTCACATGTCACGATGAAGTCATGAGTTCAATCCAAAACGGTCGCTACATTTCCAAAAAGTACTTGTGGGACCAAAATGGACACTGTGTACAAAAGTTACACTCAATTCTTCGTACGCTGACTCTATAAGCGTTTCAAATCTGCAAGTGCTCATTCTTTAGAAAAAAGGTCGAAATCCCTCATACGTCAAAAAGAAGTCTTGAGTTCAACAAAAAACGGTCGCTACATTTCCAAAAAGTACTTGTGGGACCAAAATGGACACTGTGTACAAAAGTTACACTCAATTCTTCGTACGCTGACTCTATAAGCGTTTCAAATCTGCAAGTGCTCATTCTTTAGAAAAAAGGTCGAAATCCCTCATACGTCATGATGAAGTCATGAGTTCAATCCAAAATGGTCGCTACATTTTCGAAAAGTACTTATGGGCCCAAAACGGACATCGTGTGCAAAAGTTACGCTCAATTCTTCGTACGTCGACTCCCCAAGCGCTCCAAATATACAAGTGCTCATGCTTTAAAAAATGGATGAAATCCCTCATACGTCTCGATGAAGTCATGAGTTCAATCCAAAATGGTCGCTAAATTTAAAAAAGTACTTATGGGCCCAAAACTGACACCGTGTGCAAAAGTTACAATCAATTCTTCGTACGCTGACTCTCCAAGCGTTCCAAATATACAAGTGTTCATTCTTTAGAAAAATGGCCGAAATCCCTCATTCGTCATGACGAAGTCATGAGTTCAATCCAAAACGGTCGCTACATTTTCGAAAAGTACTTATGGGCACAAAACGGACATCGTGTGCAAAAGTTACGCTCAATTCTTCGTACGTCGACTCCCCAAGCTTTCCAAATATGCAAGTGCTCATTCTTTAAAAAAATGGATGAAATCCCTCATACGTCTCGATGAAGTCATGAGTTCAATCCAAAACGGTCGCTATATTTTCGAAAAGTACTTATGGGCCCAAAACAGACACCGTGTACAAAAGTTACGCTCAATTCTTCGTACGCCAACTCTCCAAGCGTTCCAAATATGGAAGTGCTCATTCTTTGGAAAAAAGGTCGAAATCCCTCATACGTCATGACGAAGTCTTGAGTTCAATCTAAAACGATCACTACATTTTCGAAAAGTACTTATGGGCACAAAACGGACACCGTGTGCAAAAGTTACGCTCAATTCTTCTTACGCTGACTCTCCGAGCGTCCCAAAAATGCAAGTGCTCATTCACTAGAAAAATGGCCGAAATCCCTCATACATCACGACGAAGTCATGAGTTCAATCCAAAACGGTCGCTACATTTTCGAAAAGTACTTATGGGCCCAAAATGGACACAGTGTGCAAAAGTTATGCTCAATTCTTCGTACGCCGACTCTCCAAGCGATCTCGAAATGCAAGTGCTCATTCTTTAGAAAAATGGCCAAAATCCCTCATACGTCACGACGAAGTCATGAGTTCAATCCAAAACGGTCGCTACATTTCCGAAAAGTACTTATGGGCCCAAAACGGGCACCGTGTGCAAAAGTTAGGCTCAATTCTTCGTATGCTGACTCTCCAAGCGTTCCAAATATATAAGTGCTCATTCTTTAGAAAAATGGCCGAAATCCCTCATACGTCACGATGAAGTCATGAGTTCAATCCGAAACGGTCGCTACATTTTTGAAAAGTACTTATGGGCCCGAAACGGAGACCGTGTGCAAAAGTTACGCTCAATTCTTCGTACGCCGACTCTATAAGCGTTCCAAATCTGTAAGTGCTCATTCTGTAGAAAAATGGCCAAAATCCCTCATACATCATGACAAAGTCATGAGTTCAATCCAAAACAGTCGCTACATTTCCGAAAAGTACTTATGGGCCCAAAACGAACACCTTGAACAAAAGTTACGCTCTATTCGTTGTACGCCGACTCTCCAAGCATTCCAATTATGCAAGTGCTCATTCTTTAGAAAAAAGGTCGAAATCCCTCATACGTCATGAGGAAGTCTTGAGTTCAATCTAAAACGGTCGCTACACTTCTGAAAAGTACTTATGGGACCAAAACGGACAACGTGTATAAAAGTTACGCTCAATTCTTTGTACGCCGACTCTCCAAGCGTTCCAAATATAGAAGTGCTCATTCTCTGGAAAAAAGGTCGAAATCCCTCGTACGTCATGACGAAGTCTTGAGTTCAATCTAAAACGATCGCTACATTTTCGAAAAGTACTTATGGGCACAAAACGGACACCGTGTGCAAAAGTTATGCTCAATTCTTCATACGCCGACTCTCCGAGCGTCCCAAAAATGCAAGTGCTCATTCTCTAGAAAAATGGCCAAAATCCCTCATACGTCACCAAAACGGACACCGTGTGCAAAAGTTGCGCTCAATTCTTCGTACGCCAACTCTCCAAGCGTTCCAAATATAAAAGTGCTCATTCGTTCGAAAAATGGCCAGAATCCCTCATACGTCACGACGAAGTCATGAGTTCAATCCGAAACGGTCGCTACATTTTTGAAAAGTACTTATGGGCCTAAAACGGACACCGTGTGCAAAAGTTGCGCTCAATTCTTCGTACGCCAACTCTCCAAGCGTTCCAAATATAAAAGTGCTCATTCGTTCGAAAAATGGCCAGAATCCCTCATACGTCACGACGAAGTCATGAGTTCAATCCGAAACGGTCGCTACATTTTTGAAAAGTACTTATGGGCCTAAAACGGACACCGTGTGCAAAAGTTGCGCTCAATTCTTCGTACGCCAACTCTCCAAGCGTTCCAAATATAAAAGTGCTCATTCGTTCGAAAAATGGCCAGAATCCCTCATACGTCACGACGAAGTCATGAGTTCAATCCGAAACGGTCGCTACATTTTTGAAAAGTACTTATGGGCCTAAAACGGACACCGTGTGCAAAAGTTGCGCTCAATTCTTCGTACGCCAACTCTCCAAGCGTTCCAAATATAAAAGTGCTCATTCGTTCGAAAAATGGCCAGAATCCCTCATACGTCACGACGAAGTCATGAGTTCAATCCGAAACGGTCGCTACATTTTTGAAAAGTACTTATGGGCCTAAAACGGACACCGTGTGCAAAAGTTGCGCTCAATTCTTCGTACGCCAACTCTCCAAGCGTTCCAAATATAAAAGTGCTCATTCGTTCGAAAAATGGCCAGAATCCCTCATACGTCACGACGAAGTCATGAGTTCAATCCGAAACGGTCGCTACATTTTTGAAAAGTACTTATGGGCCTAAAACGGACACCGTGTGCAAAAGTTGCGCTCAATTCTTCGTACGCCAACTCTCCAAGCGTTCCAAATATAAAAGTGCTCATTCGTTCGAAAAATGGCCAGAATCCCTCATACGTCACGACGAAGTCATGAGTTCAATCCGAAACGGTCGCTACATTTTTGAAAAGTACTTATGGGCCTAAAACGGACACCGTGTGCAAAAGTTGCGCTCAATTCTTCGTACGCCAACTCTCCAAGCGTTCCAAATATAAAAGTGCTCATTCGTTCGAAAAATGGCCAGAATCCCTCATACGTCACGACGAAGTCATGAGTTCAATCCGAAACGGTCGCTACATTTTTGAAAAGTACTTATGGGCCTAAAACGGACACCGTGTGCAAAAGTTGCGCTCAATTCTTCGTACGCCAACTCTCCAAGCGTTCCAAATATAAAAGTGCTCATTCGTTCGAAAAATGGCCAGAATCCCTCATACGTCACGACGAAGTCATGAGTTCAATCCGAAACGGTCGCTACATTTTTGAAAAGTACTTATGGGCCTAAAACGGACACCGTGTGCAAAAGTTATGCTCAATTCTTCATACGCCGACTCTCCGAGCGTCCCAAAAATGCAAGTGCTCATTCTCTAGAAAAATGGCCAAAATCCCTCATACATCACGACGAAGTCATGAGTTCAATCCAAAATGGTCGCAACATTTTCGAAAAGTACTTATGGGCCCAAAACGGACACAGAGTGCAAAAGTTACGCTCAATTCTTCGTACCCCGACTCTCCAAGCTATCCAGAAATGCAAGTGTTCATTCTTTAGAAAAATGGCCAAAATCCCTCATACGTCACGACGAAGTCATGAGTTCAATCCAAAACGGTCGCTACATTTCCGAAAAGTACTTATGGGCCCAAAATGGGCACCGTGTGCAAAAGTTAGGCTCAATTCTTCGTATGCCGACTCTCCAAGCGTTCCAAATATATAAGTGCTCATTCTTTAGAAAAATGACCGAAATCCCTCATACGTCACGATGAAGTCATGAGTTCAATCCGAAACGGTCGCTACATTTTCGAAAAGCACTTATGGGCCCGAAACGGACACCGTGTGCAAAAGTAACGCTCAATTCTTCCTACACCGACTATCCAAGTGTTCCAAATATGCAAGTGCTCATTCTTTCGAAAAATGGCTGAAATCCCTCATACATCATGACGAAGCGGTGAGTTCAATCGAAAACGGCCGCTTCATTTCCGAAAAGTATTTATGGGCCCAAAACAGAAACCGTGTGCAAAAGTAACGCTCAATTCTTCGTACGCCGACTCTCCAAGCATTCCAAATATGCAAGTGCTCATTCTTTCGAAAAATGGCTGGAATCCCTCATACATCATGACGAAGTGGTGAGTTCAATCCAAAATGGTCGCTACATTTCCGAATAGTACTAATGCGCCCAAAATGGACACCGTGTGCAAAACTTACGCTCAATTTTTCGTACGCCGACTCCCCAAGCGTTCCAAATATGCAAGTGTTCATTCTTTAGAAAAATGGCCGAAATCCCTCAAACATCACGATGAAGTCATGAGTTCAATCCAAAATGGTCGCTACATTTCCGAATAGTACTAATGCGCCCAAAATGGACACCGTGTGCAAAAGTTACGCTCAATTTTTCGTACGCCGACTCCCCAAGCGTTCCAAATATGCAAGTGTTCATTCTTTAGAAAAATGGCCGAAATCCCTCAAACATCACGACGAAGTCATGAGTTCAACCCAAAACGGTCGCTACATTTTCGAAAAGTACTTATGGGCCCAAAACGGACACCGTGTGCAAAAGTTACGCTCAATTTTTCGTTCGCCAACTCTCCAAACGTTCCAAATATGCAAGTGCTTATTCTTTAGAAAAATGGCCGAAATCCCTCATACGTCACGACGAAGTCGTGAGTTCAATCCAAAACGGTCGCTACATTTTCGAAAAGTACTTATGGGCCCAAAACGGACACCGTGTGCAAAAGTTATGCTCAATTCTTCGTATGTCGGCTCTCCAAGCGTTCCAAATATGCAACTGCTCATTCTTTAGAAAAATGGCTGAAATCCCTCATACGTCACGATGAAGTCAAGAGTTCAATCCGAAACGGTCGCTACATTTCCGAAAAGTACTTATGGGTCAACAACGGTCGCCGTGTTCAAAAGTTACGCTCAATTCTTCGCACGCTGACTATCCAAGCATTCCAAATATGCAAGTGCTCATTCTTTAGAAAAATGGCCGAAATCCCTCATACGTCACAACGAAGCCATGTGTTCAAACCAAAACGGTAGCCACATTTTCGGAAAGTACTTATGGGCCCAAAATGGACACCGTATGCGAAAGTTACGCTCAATTCTTCGTACGCCAACCGTCCAAGCGTTCCAAATATACAAGTGCTCATTCTTTAGAAAAATGGTCGAAATCCCTCATACGTCACAACTACATCGTGAGTTCAATCCAAAACGGTCGCTACATTTTCGAAAAGTACTTATGGGCCCAAAACGGACACCGTGTGCAAAAGTTACGCTCAATACTTCTTACGCCGACTCTCCAAGCGATCCAGAAATGCATGTGCTCATTCTTTAGAAAAAGGGCCAAAATCCCTCATACGTCACGACGAAGTCATGAGTTCAGTCCAAAACGGTCTCGACATTTCCGAAAAGTACTTTTAGGCGCAAAACGAACACCATGTACAAAAGTTACGCTCAATTCTTCGTACGCCAACTCTCCAAGCGTTCCAAATACGCAAGTGCTCATTCTTTAGAAAAATGGCCGAAATCCCTCAAACGTCATGACGAAGTCATGAGTTCAATCCAAAACGGTCGCTACATTTTCGAAAAGTACTTATGGGCCCAAAACGGACACCGTGTGCAAAAGTTACGCTCAATTCTTCGTTCGCGGACTCTCCAAACGTTCCAAATATGCAAGTGCTCATTCTTTAGAAAAATGGCCGAAATCCCTCATACGTCACGATGACGTCGTTAGTTCAATCCAAAACGGTCGCTACATTTTCAAAAATTACTTATGGGCCCAAAACGGACGCCGTGTGCAAAAGTTATGCTCAATTCTTCGTACGCCGACTCTCCAAGCGTTCCAAATATGCAAGTGCTCATTCTTTAGAAAAATGTCCAAAATCCCTCATACGTCACGACGAAGTCATGAGTTCTATCTAAAACGGTCGCTACAGTTCCGAAAAGTACTTATGGGCCCAATACGGACACCGTGTCCAAAAGTTATGCTCGATTCTTCGTACGCCGACTCTCCAAGCGTTCCAAATATGTAAGTGCCCATTTTTTAGAAAAAGGGTGAAATCCCTCGTACGTCACGACGAAGTCATGAGTTCAATCCAAAACGGTCGCTACATTTCCGAAAAGTACTTATGGGCCCAAAATGGACACCATGTGCAAAAGTTACGCTCAATTCTTCGTACGTCGACTCTCCAAGCGTTCCAAATATGCAAGTGCTCATTCTTTAGAAAAATGGCCAAAATCCCTCATACGTCATGACGAAATCATTAGTTCAATCTAAAACGGTCGCTACAGTTCCGAAAAGTACTTATGGGCCCAATACGGACACCGTGTCCAAAAGTTACGCCCAATTCTTCGTATGCCGACTCTCCAAGCGTTCCAAATATGCAAGCGCCCATTTTTTAGAAAAAGAGCTGAAATCCCTCGTACGTCACGACGAAGTCATGAGTTCAATCCAAAACAGTCACTACAGTTTCGAAAAGTACTTATGGGCCCAAAACGTACACCGTGTGCAAAAGTTAAGCTCAATTCTTCGTACGCCGACTCTCCAAACGTTCCAAATATGTAAGTGCTCATTCTTTAGAAAAATGGCCAAAATCTCTCATACGTCACGATGAAATCGTGAGTTCAATCCAAAACGGTCGGTACATTTCCAAAAAGTACTTATGGGCCTAAAATGGACACCGTGTACAAAAGTCACGTTCCATTTTTCGTACGCCGGCTCTCCAAGCGTTCCAAATATGCAAGTGCACATTTTTTAGGAAAATTGCTGACATCCCTCATACGTCACGATGAACTCATGAGTGGAATCCAAAATGGTTGCAACATTTCCGACAAGTAGTTATGGGCTCAAAATGGACACCGTGTGCAAAAGTTACGCTCAATTCTTCGTACGCCAACTGTCCAAGCATTCCAGAAATGCAAGTGCTCATTCTTTAGAAAAATGGCCAAAATCCCTCATACGTCACGATGAAGTCATGAGTTCAATCCAAAACGGTCGCTACATTTTTGAAAAGTACTTATGGGCCCAAAACGGACAC
>NW_019265777.1:0-9370 GCF_002742605.1 Olea europaea var. sylvestris | reverse complement strand
ACTTTTCGGAAATGTAGCGACCCTTCTGGATTTAACTCACCACTTCGTCGTGACGTATGAGGGATTTTAACCATTTTTTGAGGGACGTGCACCTGGATATTTGGACTGACGGCGTTCCAAGAATTGAGCATAGGTTTTGCAGACAGTGTCCGTTTTTGGGACCATAAGTACTTTTCGAAAATGTAGAGACAGTTTTGGGTTTAGCTCACAATTTCGTAACGACGTATTAAGGTTTTGGACCATTTTTTAAAGAACGACAACTCCCCAATTTGGAAATCTTGGATTGTCGACCTTCGAAGAAATGACCGTAACTTTTGCAGACGGTGTCCGTTTTGGGACCATAAGTACTTTTCGGAAATGTGGGGACTCTTCCGGATTGAACTCACGACTTCGTCGTGACGTATGAGGGATTTTAACCATTTTTTGATGAACGTGCACCTGCATATTTGGACTGACGGCGTTCGAAGAATTGAGCATAGCTTTTTGCAGACAGTGTCCGTTTTAGGGACCATAAGTACTTTTCGGAAATGGAGCGACCGTTTTGGGTTTAGCTCACGATTTCGTAATGACGTATTAAGGTATTCTACCATTTTTTAAAGAACGACAACTCGCATATTTGGAACTCTTGGATTGTCGACCTTCGAAGAAATGACCGTAACTTTTGCAGACGGTGTCCGTTTTGGGACCATAAGTACTTTTCGGAAATGTAGTGACTCTTCTGGACTGAACTCACAACTTCGTCGTGGCGTATGAGGGGTTTTAACCATTTTTTGGGGAACTGCACCTGGATATTTGGACTGACGGCGTTCGAAGAATTGAGCATAGCTTTTGCAGACACTGTCCATTTTTGGGGCCACAAGTACTTTTCGAAAATGTAGAGACCGTTTTGGTTTTAGCTCATGATTTTGTAATGACGTATTAAGGTTTTCGACCATTTTTTAAAGAACGACAACTCGCATATTTGGAACTCTAGGATTGTCGACCTTCGAAGAAATAACCGTAACTTTTGCAGACGGTGTCCGTTTTGGGACCATAAGTACTTTTCGGAAATGTAGGGACTCTTCTGGATTGAACTCACGACTTCGTCGTGACGTATGAGGGATTTTAACCCTTTTTTGATGAACGTGCACCTGCACATTTGGACTGACGGCGTTCGAAGAATTGAGCATAGCTTTTTGCAGACAGTGTCCGTTTATGGGACCATAAGTACTTTTCGGAAATGGAGCGACCGTTTTGGGTTTAGCTCACGATTTCGTAATGACGTATTAAGGTTTTCGACCATTTTTTAAAGAATGACAACTCGCATATTTGGAACTCTTGAATTGTCGACCTTCGAAGAAATGACCGTAACTTTTGCAGACGGTGTCCGTTTTGGGACCATAAGTACTTTTCGGAAATGTAGTGACTCTTCTGGACTGAACTCACAACTTCGTCGTGGCATATGAGGGGTTTTAACCATTTTTTGGGGAACTGTACCTGGATATTTGGACTGACGGCGTTCGAAGAATTGAGCATAGCTTTTGCAGACAGTGTCCATTTTTGGGGCCAGAAGTACTTTTCGAAAATGTAGAGACCGTTTTGGTTTTAGCTCATGCTTTTGTAATGACGTATTAAGGTTTTCGACCATTTTTTAAAGAACGACAACTCGCATATTTGGAACTCTTGGATTGTCGACCTTCGAAGAAATGACCGTAACTTTTGCAGACGGTGTCCGTTTTAGGACCATAAGTACTTTTCGGAAATGTAGTGACTCTTCTGGATTGAACTCACAATTTCGTCGTGACGTATGAGGGGTTTTAACCATTTTTTGAGGAACTGCACCTGGATATTTGGACTGACGGCGCTCGAAGAATTGAGCATAGCTTTTGCAGACAGTGTCCATTTTTGGGGCAATAAGTACTTTTCGGAAATGTAGAGACCATTTTGGGTTTAGCTCACGATTTCGTAATGACGTATTAAGGTTTTCTACCATTTTTTAAAGAACGACAACTCGCATATTTGGAACTCTTGGATTGTCGACCTTCGAAGAAATGACCGTAACTTTTGCAAACGGTGTCCGTTTCGGGCCCATAAGTACTTTTCGGAAATGCAGCGACCCTTTTGGATTGAACTCACGACTTCGTCCTGACGTATGAGGGATTTTAACCATTTTTTGATGATCGTACACCTGCATATTTGGACTGACGGCATTCGAAGAATTGAGCATAGCTTTTGCAGACAGTGTCCATTTTTGGGGCCATAAGTACTTTTCAGAAATGTAGAGACCATTTTGGGTTTAGATCACGATTTCGTAGTGACGTATTAAGGTTTTCTACCCTTTTTTAAAGTACGACAACTCGCATATTTGGAACTCTTGGATTGTCGACCTTCGAAGAAATGATCGTAACTTTTGCAGACGGTGTCCGTTTTGGGACCATAAGTACTTTTCAGAAATGTAGCGACCCTTCTGGATTGAACTCACCACTTCGTCGTGATGTACGAGGGATTTTAACTATTTTTTGAGGAACGTGCACCTGCATATTTGGACTGACGGCGTTCGAAGAATTGAGCATAGCTTTTTGCAGACAGTGTCCGTTTTTGGGACCATAAGTACTTTTCGGAAATGTAGCGAGCGTTTTGGTTTAGCTCACGATTTCGTAATGACGTATTAAGGTTTTCGACCATTTTTTAAAGAACGACAACTCGCATATTTGAACTCTTGGATTGTCGACCTTCGAAGAAATGACCGTAACGTTTGCAGACGGTGTCCGTTTTGGGACAATAAGTACTTTTCGGAAATGTAGCGACCCTTCTGGATTTAACTCACCACTTCGTCGTGACGTACGAGGGATTTTAACCATTTTTTGAGGAACGTGCACCTGGATATTTGGACTGACGGCGTTCGAAGAATTGAGCATAGCTTTTGCAGACAGTGTCCATTTTTGGGGCAATAAGTCTTTTCGGAAATGTAGTGACCATTTTGGGTTTAGCTCACGATTTCGTAATGACGTATTAAGGTTTTCAACCATTTTTTAAAGAACGACAACTCGCATATTTGGAACTCCTGGATTGTCGACCTTCGAAGAAATGACCGTAACTTTTGCAAACGGTGTCCGTTTCGGGCCCATAAGTACTTTTCGGAAATGCAGCGACCCTTTTGGATTGAACTCACGACTTCGTCGTGACGTATGAGGGATTTTAACCATTTTTTGATGATCGTACACCTGCATATTTGGACTGACGGCGTTCGAAGAATTGAGCATAGCTTTTGCAGACAGTGTCCATTTTTGGGGCCATAAGTACTTTTCGGAAATGTAGAGACCATTTTGGGTTTAGATCACGATTTCGTAGTGACGTATTAAGGTTTTCTACCCTTTTTTAAAGTACGACAACTCGCATATTTGGAACTCTTGGATTGTCGACCTTCGAAGAAATGACCGTAACTTTTGCAAACGGTGTCCGTTTCGGGCCCATAAGTACTTTTCGGAAATGCAGCGACCCTTTTGGATTGAACTCACGACTTCGTCGTGACGTATGAGGGATTTTAACCATTTTTTGATGATCGTACACCTGCATATTTGGACTGACGGCGTTCGAAGAATTGAGCATAGCTTTTTGCAGACAGTGTCCGTTTTTGGGACCATAAGTACTTTTCGGAAATGTAGCTAGCGTTTTGGGTTTAGCTCACGATTTCGTAATGACGTATTAAGGTTTTCGACCATTTTTTAAAGAACGACAACTCGCATATTTGGAACTCTTGGATTGTCGACCTTCGAAGAAATGACCGTAACGTTTGCAGACGGTGTCCGTTTTGGGACCATAAGTACTTTTCGGAAATGTAGCGACCCTTCTGGATTTAATTCACCACTTCGTCGTGACGTACGAGGGATTTTAACCATTTTTTGAGGAACGTGCACCTGGATATTTGGACTGACGGCGTTCGAAGAATTGAGCATAGCTTTTGCAGACAGTGTCCATTTTTGGGGCCATAAGTACTTTTCCGAAATGTAGAGACCATTTTGGGTTTAGCTCACGATTTCGTAATGACGTATTAAGGTTTTCGACCATTTTTTAAAGAACGACAACTCGCATATTTGGAACTCTTGGATTGTCGACCTTCGAAGAAATGACCGTAACGTTTGCAGACGGTGTCCGTTTTGGGACCATAAGTACTTTTTGGAAATGTAGCGACCGTTTTGGATTTAATTCACCACTTCGTCGTGACGTACGAGGGATTTTAACCATTTTTTGAGGAACGTGCACCTGGATATTTGGACTGACGGCGTTCGAAGAATTGAGCATAGCTTTTGCAGACAGTGTCCATTTTTGGGGCCATAAGTACTTTTCCGAAATGTAGAGACCATTTTGGGTTTAGATCACGATTTCGTAATGACGTATTAAGGTTTTCTACCCTTTTGTAAAGTACGACAACTCGCATATTTGGAACTCTTGGATTGTCGACCTTCGAAGAAATGACCGTAACTTTTGCAGACGGTGTCCGTTTTGGGACCATAAGTACTTTTCAGAAATGTAGCGACCCTTCTGGATTGAACTCACCACTTCGTCGTGACGTACGAGGGATTTTAACCATTTTTTGAGGAACGTGCACCTGCATATTTGGACTGACGGTGTTCGAAGAATTGAGCATAGCTTTTTGCAGACAGTGTCCGTTTTTGGGACCATAAGTACTTTTCGGAAATGTAGCGAGCGTTTTGGGTTTAGCTCACGATTTCGTAATGACGTATTAAGGTTTTCGACCCGTTTTTAAAGAAAGACAACTCGCATATTTGGAACTCTTGGATTGTCGACCTTCGAAGAAATGACCGTAACTTTTGCAGACGGTGTCCGTTTTGGGACCATAAGTACTTTTCGGAAATGTAGCGACCCTTCTGGATTTAACTCACCACTTCGTCGTGACGTATGAGGGATTTTAACCTTTTTTGAGGAACGTGCACCTGGATATTTGGACTAACGGCGTTCGAAGAATTGAGCATAGCTTTTGCAGACAGTGTCCGTTTTTGGGGCCATAAGTACTTTTCGAAAATGTAGAGACAGTTTTGGGTTTAGCTCACGATTTCTTAATGACGCATTAAGGTTTTTGACCATTTTTTAAAGAACAACAACTCCCCTATTTGGAACTCTTGGATTGTCGACCTTCGAAGAAATGACCGTAACGTTTGCAAACGGTGTCCGTTTCGGGCCCATAAGTACTTTTCGAAAATGCGGCGACCCTTTTGGATTGAACTCACGACTTCGCCGTGACGTATGAGGGATTTTAACCATTTTTTGCGGAACGTGCACTGCATATTTGGACTGACGGCGTTCGAAGAATTGAGCATAGCTTTTGCAGACAATGTCCATTTTTGGGGCCATAAGTACTTTTCGGAAATGTAGAGACCATTTTGGGTTTAGCTCACGATTTCATAATGACGTATTAAGGTTTTCCACCATTTTTTAAAGAACCACAACTCGCATATTTGGAACTCTTGGATTGTCGACCTTCGAAGAAATGACCGTAACTTTTGTAGACGGTGTCCGTTTTGGGACCATAAGTACTTTTCGAAAATGTAGCGACCCTTCTGGATTGAACTCACCACTTCGTCGTGACGTATGAGGGATTTTAACCATTTTTTAGGAACGTGCACCAATATATTTGGACTGACGGCATTCAAAGAATTGACCATAACTTTTGCAGACAGTGTCCGTTTTTGGAACCATAAGTACTTTTCGAAAATGTAGCGACCGTTTTGGGTTTAGCTCATGATTTCGTAACGACGTATTAAGGTTTTCTACCATTTTTTAAAGAACGACAACTCGCATATTTGGAACTCTTGGATTGTCGACCTTCGAAGAAATGACCGTAACTTTTGCAGACGGTGTCCGTTTTGGGACCATAAGTACTTTTTGGAAATGTAGTGACCCTTCTGGATTGAACTCACCACTTCGTCATGACGTATGAGGGATTTATTCATTTTTTGAGGAACGTGCACCTGGATATTTGGACTGACGACGTTAGAAGAATTGGGCATAGCTTTTGTAGACAGTGTCCGTTTTTGGGACCATAAGTACTTTTCGGAATTGTAGAGACCGTTTTGGGTTTAGCCCATGATTTCGTAATGACGTATTAAGGTTTTCGACCATTTTTTAAATAACGATAACTCGCCTATTTGGAACTCTTGGATTGTCGACCTTCGAAGAAATGAACGTAACTTTTGCAGACGGTGTCCGTTTTGGGACCATAAGTACTTTTCGAAAATGTAGCGACCCTTCTGGATTGAACTCACCACTTCGTCGTGACGTATGAGGGATTTTAACCATTTTTTGAGGAACGTGCACCAATATATTTGGACTGACGGCATTCGAAGAATTGATCATAACTTTTGCAGACAGTGTCCGTTTTTGGAACCATAAGTACTTTTCGAAAATGTAGCGACCGTTTTGGGTTTAGCTCATGATTTCGTAATGACGTATTAAGGTTTTCTACCATTTTTTAAAGAACGACAACTCGCATATTTGGAACTCTTGGATTGTCGACCTTCGAAGAAATGACCGTAACTTTTGCAGACGGTGTCCGTTTTGGGACCATAAGTACTTTTCGAAAATGTAGCGACCCTTCAGGATTGAACTCACCACTTCGTCGTGACGTATGAGGGATTTTAATCATTTTTTGAGGAACGTGCACCTGGATATTAGGACTGACGACGTTCGAAGAATTGAGCATAGCTTTTGCAGACAGTGTCCGTTTTTGGGACGATAAGTACTTTTTGGAAATGTAGAGACCGTTTTGGGTTTAGCCCATGATTTCGTAATGACGTATTAAGGTTTTCGACCATTTTTTAAATAACGATAACTCGCCTATTTGGAACTCTTGGATTGTCGAGCTTCGAAGAAATGAACGTAACTTTTGCAGACGGTGTCCGTTTTGGGACCATAAGTACTTTTCGAAAATGTAGCGACCCTTCTGGATTGAACTCACCACTTCGTCGTGGCGTATGAGGGATTTTAACCATTTTTTGAGGAACGTGCACCTGCATATTTGGACTGACGGCATTCGTAGAACTGAGCATAACTTTTACAGACAATGTCCATTTTTGGGACCATAAGTACTTTTCGAAAATGTAGCGACCGTTTTGGGTTTAGCTCACGATTTCGTAATGACGTATTAAGGTTTTTGACCATTTTTTGAGGAACGTGCACCTACATATTTAGACTGACGGCGTTCGGAGAATTGAGCATAGCTTTTGCAGACAGTGTCCATTTTTGGGGCCATAAGTACTTTTCGGAAATGTAGCGACCCTTCTGGATTGAACTCACAACTTCGTCATGACGTATGAGGGATTTTGACCATTTTTTGAGGAACGTGCACCTACATATTTAGACTGACGGCGTTCGGAGAATTGAGCATAGCTTTTGCAGACAGTGTCCATTTTTGGGGCCATAAGTACTTTTCGGAAATGTAGCGACCCTTCTGGATTGAACTCACAACTTCGTCATGACGTATGAGGGATTTTGACCATTTTTTGAGGAACGTGCACCTACATATTTAGACTGACGGCGTTCGGAGAATTGAGCATAGCTTTTGCAGACAGTGTCCATTTTTGGGGCCATAAGTACTTTTCGGAAATGTAGCGACCCTTCTGGATTGAACTCACAACTTCGTCATGACGTATGAGGGATTTTGACCATTTTTTGAGGAACGTGCACCTACATATTTAGACTGACGGCGTTCGGAGAATTGAGCATAGCTTTTGCAGACAGTGTCCATTTTTGGGGCCATAAGTACTTTTCGGAAATGTAGCGACCCTTCTGGATTGAACTCACAACTTCGTCATGACGTATGAGGGATTTTGACCATTTTTTGAGGAACGTGCACCTACATATTTAGACTGACGGCGTTCGGAGAATTGAGCATAGCTTTTGCAGACAGTGTCCATTTTTGGGGCCATAAGTACTTTTCGGAAATGTAGCGACCCTTCTGGATTGAACTCACCACTTCGTCGTGACGTAGGAGGGATTTTAATCATTTTTTGAGTAACGTGCACCTGGATATTTGGACTGACGACGTTCGAAGAATTGAGCATAGCTTTTGCAGACAGTGTCCGTTTTTGGGACCATATGTACTTTTCGGAAATGTAGCGACCGTTTTGGGTTTAGCTCACGATTTCGTAATGACGTATTAAGGTTTTTGACCATTTTTTAAAGAACGACAACTCGCATATTTGGAACTCTTGGATTGTCGACCTTCGAAGAAATGACCGTAACTTTTGCAGACGGTGTCCGTTTTGGGACCATAAGTACTTTTCGGAAATGTAGCGACCCTTCTGGATTTAACTCACCACTTCGTCGTGACGTATGAGGGATTTTAACCATTTTTTGAGGAACGTGCACCAGGATATTTGGACTGACGGCGTTCGAAGAATTGAGCATAGCTTTTGCAGACAGTGTCCGTTTTTGGGACCATAAGTACTTTTCAAAAATGTAGAGACAGTTTTGGTTTTAGCTCACGATTTCGTAATGACGTATTAAGGTTTTTGACCATTTTTTAAAGAACGACAACTCCCCTATTTGGAAATCTTGGATTGTCGACCTTCGAAGAAATGAACGTAACTTTTGCAGACGGTGTCCGTTTTGGGACCATAAGTACTTTTCGAAAATGTAGCGACCCTTCTGGATTGAACTCACCACTTCGACGTGACGTATGAGGGATTTTAACCATTTTTTAGGAACGTGCACTAATATATTTGGACTGACGGCATTCAAAGAATTGACCATAACTTTTGCAGACAGTATCCGTTTTTGGAACCATAAGTACTTTTCGAAAATGTAGCGACCGTTTTGGGTTTAGCTCATGATTTCGTAACGACGTATTAAGGTTTTCTACCATTTTTTAAAGAACGACAACTCGCATATTTGGAACTCTTGGATTGTCGACCTTCGAAGAAATGACCGTAACTTTTGCAGACGGTGTCCGTTTTGGGACCATAAGTACTTTTTGGAAATGTAGTGACCCTTCTGGATTGAACTCACCACTTCGTCGTGACGTATGAGGGATTTATTCATTTTTTGAGGAACGTGCACCTGGATATTTGGACTGACGACGTTCGAAGAATTGGGCATAGCTTTTGTAGACAGTGTCCGTTTTTTGGACCATAAGTACTTTTCGGAAATGTAGAGACCGTTTTGGGTTTAGCCCATGATTTCGTAATGACGTATTAAGGTTTTCGACCATTTTTTAAATAACGATAACTCACCTATTTGGAACTCTTGGATTGTCGACCTTCGAAGAAATGAACGTAACTTTTGCAGAAGGTGTCCGTTTTGGGACCATAAGTACTTTTCAAAAATGTAGCGACCCTTCTGGATTGAACTCACCACTTCGTCGTGACGTATG
>NW_019265776.1:0-9374 GCF_002742605.1 Olea europaea var. sylvestris | reverse complement strand
GAAGAATTGAGCGTAACTTTTGCACACGGTGTCTGTTTTGGGCCCGTAAGTACTTTTCAAAAATGTAGCAAACATTTTGGATTTAACTCACTGTTTTGCCGTGACGTAAGAGGGATTTTGGGCATTGTTTTGAAGAACAAGCACTTGCATATTTGGATTGTCGGCGTTCGAAGAATTGAGCATAACTTTTGCGCACTGTTTCCGTTTTGGGCCCGTAAGTACTTTTTGAAAATGTAGCGACCATTTTGGATTGAACTCATGGCATCGTCATAACGTAAGAGTGATTTTGACCGTTTGTTTTTCCAAGAACAAGCACTTGCATATTTGGATTGTCGACGTTCAAAAAATGGAGCGTAACTTTTGCATACGGTGTCCGTTTTGGGCCCATAAGTACTTTTCAAGAATGTAGCGACTATTTTGGATTGAACTCACCGCTTTTCCGTGACGTATGAGGGATTTTGTACATTTTTCTTTCGAAGAATGAGCACTTGCATATTTGGATTGTCGACGTTCGAAGAATTGAGCGTAACTTTTGCACACGGCTTCTGTTCTAAGCCCATAAGTAGTTTTCTGAAATGTAACGACCGTTTTGGATTGAGCTCACGGTATCATCATGATGTAAGAGGGATTTTGGCCTTTTGTTTTTAGAAAACAAGCACTTGCATATTTGGATTGTCGGCGTTCGAAGAATTGAGCGTAACTTTTGCACACGGTTTTCGATTTGGACACATAAGTACATTTTGGAAATGTAACGACCATTTTGTATTGAACTCATGTCATCGTCGTGATGTAAGAGTGATTTTGACCGTTTGTTTTTTGAAGAATGAGCACTTGCATATTTTGATTGTCGACGTTCGAAGAATTGAGCGTAACTTTTGCACACGGTGTCTGCTTTGGGCCCATAAGTACTTTTCGGAAATGTCGCGATCATTTTGGATTGAACTCACCGCTTTGCCATGATGTATGACGGATTTTGAGTATTTTTCTTTCGAAGAACCAGCACTTGCATATTTGGATTGTCGACGTTCGAAGAATTGAGCGTAACTTTTGCACAAGGTTTTCGTTTTGGACCCATGAATAATTTTCGAAAATGTAGCGACCTTTTTGGATAGAACTCACGGCATCGTCATGACGTAAGAGGGATTTCGGCCATTTGTTTTTAGAAGAACGAGCACTTGTATATTTAGATTGTCGGTATTCGAAGAATTGAGCATAACTTTTGCACACAGTTTCCGTTTTGGGCCCATAAGTACTTTTTGAAAATCTAGCGACCATTTTGGATTGAACTCAAGGCATCGTCGCATCGTAAGAGTGAGTTTGACCGTTTGTTTTTCGAAGAACGAGCAATGGCATATTTGGATTGTCGGTGTTCGAAAAATTGAGCGTAACTTTTGCACACAGTGTCTATTTTGGGCCCATGAGTACTTTTCGGAAATGTAGTGACCGTTTTGGATTTAACTCACAGTTTTACCATGACGTATGAGGGATTTTTGGCATTTTTTTTGAAGAACGAGCACCTGCATATTTGGATTGTCAGGGTTCGAAGAATTGAGCGTAACTTCTGCACACGATTTTTGTTTTGGGCCCATAAGTACTTTTCGAAAATGTAGCGACCGTTTTGGATTGAACTCACGACATCGTCATGACGTAAGAGGGATTTCGATCGTTTCTTTTTTGAAGAACGAGCACTTGCATATTTGGATTGTCGACGTTCTAAGAATTGAGCGTAACTTTTGCACACGGTGTCTGTTTTGGGCCCATTAGTACTTTCGAAAATGTAGCAACCATTTTGGATTTATCTCACTGCTTTGCCGTGACGTATGAGGGAGTTTGGGCATTTTTTCAAAGAACGAGGACTTGTATATTTGGATTGTCGATGTTCGAAGAATTGAGCGTAACTTTTGTACACAGTTTCCGTTTTGGGTCCATAAGTACATTTCGGATATGTAACGACCATTTTGGATTGAACTCACGGCATCGTCATAACATAAGAGGGATTTTGGCCGTTTGGTTTTTTTAGAATGAGCACTTGCATTTTCGATTGTCGGCGTTCGAAGAATGGAGCGTAACTTTTGCACACAATTTTCGTTTTGGGCCCATAAGTACTTTTTGAAAATGTTACGACCGTTTTGGATTGAACTCACGACATCGTCATGACGAAAGAGGGATTTTGACCGCTTGTTTTTCGAAGAACGAAAACTTGCTTATTTGGATTGTCGGTGTTCGAACAATTGAGCATAACTTTTGCACACGGTGTCCCTTTTGGGCCCATAAGTACGTTTCAAAAATGTAGCGATCGTTTTGGATTGAACTCACCGCTTTGCCATGACATATGAGAGATTTCAGGCGATTTTCTGTCGAAGAACGAGCTCTTGCATATTTGGATTGTCGACGTTCAAAGAATTGAGCGTTTGCACACAGTTTTCATTTTGGGCCCATAAGTACTTTTCGAAAATGTAACGACCATTTTGGATTGAACTCACGGCATCGTAGTGACGTAAGTGGGATTTCAGCCATTTGTTTTTTGAAGAGCAAGCACTTGCATAATCGGATTGTCGGCATTCGAAGAATTGAGCGTAACTTTTGCACACGGTTTTCATTTTGGGCCCATAAGTACTTTTCGAAAATATAGGGACCGTTTTGGATTGAACTCACGGCATCGTCATGACGTAAGAGGGATTTCGACTGAAGAATGAGCACCTGCATATTTGGATTGTCGGCGTTCGACGAATTCAGCGTAACTTTTGCACACGGTGTCCATTTTAGGCCCATAAGTACTTTTCAAAAATGTAGCGACCATTTTGGATTTTACTCACTGCTTTGCCGTGACGTAAGAGGGATTTTGGGCATTTTTTTGAAGAACGAGCACTTGCATATTTGGATTGTTGGCATTGGAAGAATTGAGCGTAACTTTTGCACACGATTTCCATTTTGGGCCCCTAAGTACTTTTCGAAAATGTAGCGACCATTTTGGATTGAACTCACGGCATCATCATAACGTAAGAGTGATTTTGACCGTTTGTTTTTTGAAGAATGAGCACTTGCATATTTGGATTGTCGACGTTTGAAAAATGGAGCGTAACTTTTGCACACGGTGTCCATTTTGGGCCCATAAGTACTTTTCAAGAATGTAGCGACTGTTTTGAATTGAACTCACCGCTTTGCCGTGACTTATGAGGGATTTTGTACATTTTTCTTTCAAAGAACGAGCACTTGCATATTTGGATTGTCGGCGTTCGAAGAATTGAGCTTAACTTTAGCACACGGTGTCCGTTTTGGGCCCATAAGTACTTTTCAAAAATTTAGCGACCATTTTGGATTGAACTCATCGCTTTCCCATGACTTATGAGGGATTTCGGGCATTTTTCTTTTGAAGAATGAGCACTTGCATATTTGGATTGTCGGCGTTCAAAGAATTGAGCGTAACTTTTGCACACGACTTCTGTTTTGGGCCCATAAATACTTTTCAGAAATGTAACGATCGTTTTGGATTGAACTCACGGCATCGTCGTGACTTAAGAGGGATTTTGGCCATTTGTTTTTTGAAAACGAACACTTGCATATTTAGATTATCGGCGTTCAAAGAATTGAGCGTAACTTTTACACACGGTTTCTGTTTTGAGCCCATAAGTACTTTCCGAAATTGTAGCGACCCTTTTAGATTGAACTCATGGCGTCGTCATAACGTAAGAGTGATTTTGATCGTTTGTTTTTCGAAGAACGAGCACTTGCATATTTGGATTGAACTCGCCACTTTGCTGTGACGTATGAGGGATTTCGGGTGTTTGTTTTTTGAAAATGAGCACTTGCATATTTGGATTCTTGGCGTTCGAAAAATTGAGGGTAACTTTTGCACATGGTGTCCGTTTTGATCCCATAAGTACTTTTCTTAAATGTAGCGACCATTTTGGATTGAACTCCTGGCATCGTCGTGAGGAAAGAGGGTTTTGAAAACTTATTTTTTGAAGGACGAAAACTTGCTTATTTGGATTGTCGGCGTTCAAAGAATTGAGCGTAACTTTTGCACACGGTGTCCGTTTTGGGCCCATAACTACTTTTCAAAAATGTTGCGATCGTTTTGGATTGAACTCACCGCTTTGTTGTGATGTACGAGGGATTTTGAGCATTTTTCTTTCGAAGAACGAGCACTTACATATTTGGATTTTCGACGTTCGAAGAATTGAGCATAACTTTTGCACACGGTTTCTGTTTTGGACCCATATGTACTTTTTGGAAATGTAGTGACCATCTTGGATTGAACTCACGGCATCGTCGTGACGTAAGTGGGATTTTGGCCATTTATTTTTTGAAGAACGAGCACTTGCTTATTTAGATTGTCGGCGTTTGAAGAATTGTGCGTAACTTTTGCACACGATTTCCATTTTGGGCCCATACGTACTTTTTCGAAATGTAGCGACCATTTTAGATTGAACTCACGGCATCATCGTAACAAAAGAGGGATTTTGACAATTTGTTTCTCGAAGAACGAAAACTTGCGTATTTGGATTGTCGGCATCCGAAGAATTGAGCGTAACTTTTGCACACAGTGTCCGTTTTGGACCCATAAGTACTTTTCGAAAATGTATCGACCGTTTTGGATTGAACTCACCGCTTTGCCGAGACGTATGATGGATTTTGGACATTTTTTTTGAAGAATGAGCACTTGCATATTTTGATTGTTGGCGTTCGAGGAATTGAACGTAACTTTTGCACACGATTTCCATTTTGGGCCCACAAGTACTTTTCAAAAATGTAGCAACCATTTCGGATTGAATTTACTGCATTGTCATGAAGTAAGAGGGATTTCGACCATTTGTTTTTTGAAGAACGAGCACTTGCATATTTGGATTGTCGGCCTTCGAAGAATTGAGCATAACTTTAGCACACGGTGTCCGTTTTGGGCCCATAAGTACTTTTCAAAAATTTAGCGACCATTTTGGATTGAACTCATCGCTTTCCCATGACTTATGAGGGATTTCGGGCATTTTTCTTTTGAAGAATGAGCACTTGCATATTTGGATTGTCGGCGTTCAAAGAATTGAGCGTAACTTTTGCACACGACTTCTGTTTTGGGCCCATAAATACTTTTCAGAAATGTAACGATCGTTTTGGATTGAACTCACGGCATCGTCGTGACTTAAGAGGGATTTTGGCCATTTGTTTTTTGAAAACGAACACTTGCATATTTAGATTATCGGCGTTCAAAGAATTGAGCGTAACTTTTACACACGGTTTCTGTTTTGAGCCCATAAGTACTTTCCGAAATTGTAGCGACCCTTTTGGATTGAACTCACGGCATCATCATGACGTAAAAGTGATTTTGACCATTTGTTTTTTGAAGAATGAGCACTTGCATATTTGGATTGTTGGCGTTCGAAGAATTGAGCGTAACTTTTACACACGGTGTCCGTTTTGGGCCCATAAGTACTTTTCGGAAATGTAGCGACCGTTTTGGATTGAACTCACCAATTTGTCATGATGTATGAGGGATTTCGGGCATTTTTCTTTCGATGAACGAGCACTTACATATTTGGATTGTCGGTGTTCGATGAATTGAGCGTAACTTTTGCACACGATTTTCGTTTTGGACCTATAAGTATTTTTCAAAGATGTAGCGGCCGTTTTCGATTGAACTGATGGCATCGTCATATCGTAGGTGTGATTTTGGGCGTTTATATTTTGAATAACGAGCACTTACATATTTGGATTGTTGGCGTTCGAAGAATTGAGCGTAACTTTTGTACGCGGTTTTGTTTTTGGGCCCATAAGTATTTTTCGGAAATGTAGCGACCATTCTGGATTGAACTCATGACATCATCATGATGAAAGAGGGATTCTAACCATTTGTTTTTCAAAGAATGAAAACTTGCGCATTTGGATTGTCGGCGTTCAAAGAATTGAGCGTAACTTTTACACATGGTGTCCGTTTTGGGCCCATAAGAACTTTTCGAAAATGTAGCGACCGTTTTAGATTTAACTCACAGCTTTTCCGTGACGTATAAGGGATTTTGGGCATTTTTTTCGAAGAACGAGCACTTGCATATTTAGATTGTCGGCATTCGAAGAATTGAGCGTAACTTTTGGACACGGTTTTTGTTTTGGGCCCATAAGTACTTTTCGAGAATGCATCGACCGTTTCAGATTGAACTCACGGCATCGTCGTGAAGTAAGAGGGATTTCAACCATTTTTTTTTTCGAAGAATGAGCACTTGCATATTTGGATTGTCGTCGTTCGAAGAATTGAGCGTAACTTTTGCACACGGTGTCCATTTGGGGCCCATAAGTACTTTTCCATAATGTAGCGACCATTTTGGATTGAACTCACCGCTTTGCCCTGACGTATGATAGATTTTGAGGGTTTTTCTTTCGAAGAACAAGCACTTGCATATTTGGATTGTCGGCGTTCGAAGAATTGAGTGTAACTGTTGCACACGGTTTTCGTTTTGGGCCCATAAGTACTTTTCGAAAATGTGGCAACCATTTTGAATTGAACTCATGGCATCATCGTGATGTAAGAGTGATTTCGACCATTTTTTTTTTGAAGAATGAGCACTTACATATTTGGATTGTTAGCATTCGAGAAATGGAGCGTAACTTTTGCACACGTTGTTTGTTTTGGGCCCATAAGTACTTTTCGAAAATGTAGCGACTATTTTGGATTGAACTCTCCGCTTTGCCGTGATGTATGAGGGATTTCGGGCATTTTTCTTTTGAAGAACGAGCAATTGCTTATTTGAATTGTCGACGTTCGAAGAATTGAGCGTAACTTTTGCACACGGTTTCCGTTTTAGGCCCATAAGTACATTTCAGAAATGTGACGACTGTTTTGGATTGAACTCATGGCATCATCGTGAGTTAAGAGGGATTTCGGCCACTTTTTTTTGAAAATGAGCACTTGCATATTTAGATTGACGGCATTCGAAGAATTGAGAGTAGTTTTGCACACGGTTTCCGTTTTGGGCCCATAAGTACTTTCGAAAATGTGGCGACCCTTTTGGATTGAACTCATGGCATCGTCATGATGTAAGAGTGATTTCGACCACTTTTTTTTGAAGAACGAGTACTTGCATATTTGGATTGTTGGCGTTCGAACACGGTGTCCATTTTAGGCCCATAAGTACTTTTCGAAAATGTAGCGACCATTTTGGATTGAACTCACTGCTTTGCCGTGAGGTATGAGGGATTTCGGGTGTTTGTTTTTCGAAAATGAGCAGTTGTATATTTGGATTATCGGCGTTCAAAAAATTGAGCGTAACTTTTGTACACGATTTCCATTTTGGACCCATAAGTACTTTTCGAAAATGTAGCGACCCTTTTGGATTGAACTCATGACATCGTCATGACGAAAGAGGGATTTTGACCGTTTGTTTTTCAAAGAATGAAAACTTGCGTAATTGGATCGTCGGCGTTCGACGAATTGAGCGTAACTTTTGAACACAGTTTCCGTTTTGGGCCCATAATTACTTTTCGAAAATGTAGCGACCATTTTGGATTGAACTCACCGCTTTGTCGTGACATATGAGGGATTTCGGCCATTTTTCTTTCGAAGAACGAGCACTTACATATTTGGATTGTCGACGTTCAAAGAATTGAGCGTAACTTTTGCACACGGTTTCCGTTTTGGGCCCATAAGTAATTTTCGAAAACGTAGTCATCATTTTGGATTGAACTCACAGCATCGTCGTGACGTAAGTGGGATTTCAACCGTTTGTTTTTTGAAGAACAAGCACTTGCACATTTAGATTGTAGACGTTCGAAGAATTGAGCGTAACTTTTGCACACGGTTTCTGTGTTGGGCCCATAAGTACCTTTCGAAAATGTAGCGACCATTTTGGATTGAACCCACGGCATCTTCGTGACGTAAGAGCGATTTCGACCGTTTCTTTTTCGAAGAACGAGCACTTGCTTATTTGGATTGTCGGCGTTCAAAAAGTTGAGCTTAACTTTTACACACGGTATCCGTTTTGGGCCCATACGTACTTTTAGAAAATGTAGCGATAGTTCTGGATTGAACTCACAGCTTTGCCGTGACGTATGAGGGATTTCAAACATTTTTTCGTAGAATGAGCACTTGCATATTTGGATTGTCGGCGTTCGAAGAATTGAGCGTAACTTTTGTACACGGTTTTATTTTTGGGCCCATAAGTATTTTTCGAAAATGTAGCGACCATTCTGGATTGAACTCATGACATCATCATGATGAAAGAAGGATTTTAACCATTTTTTTTTCGAAGAACGAAAACTTGCGCATTTGGATTGTCGGCGTTCGAAGAATTGAGCGTAACTTTTGCACATGGTGTCCGTTTTGGGCCCATAAGTACTTTTTGAAAATGTAGCAACCATTTAGGAATGAACTCACCACTTTTCTATGAAATTTGAGGGATTTTGGGCATTTTTCTTTCGAAGAACGAGCATTTGTATATTTGGATTATCGGCGTTCGACGAATTGAGTGTAACTTTTGCACATGATTTCCGTTTTTGGCCCATAAGTACTTTTCGGACATGTAGCGGCCGTTTTGGATTGAACTCATCGCTTTGCCATGATGTATGAGAGATTTTGGGCATTTTTCTTTCGAAGAACGAGCATTTGCATATTTAGATTGTCGACGTTTGAAGAATTGAGCGTAACTTTTGCACACGATTTTCGTTTTGACCTATAAGTACTTTTCGAAAATGTAGCAACCGTTTTGGATTGAACTCATGACATCGTCATGACGAAAGGGGGATTTTGACCATTTTTTTGAAAAATGAAAGCTTGCGTATTTGAATTGTCAGGGTTCGACGAATTGAGCGTAACTTTTGCACACGGTGTCCATTTTGGGCCCATAAGTACTTTTCGAAAATGTAGCGACCATTTTGGATTGAACCCACCGCTTTGTCGTGACATATGAATGATTTCGAGCATTTTTCTTTCGAAAAACGAGCACTTGCATATTTGAATTGTCGGTGTTCGAAGAATTGAGCGTAACTTTTGCGCACGGTTTCTGTTTCGGGCCCATAAGTACTTTTCGTAAATGTAGCCACCGTTTTGGATTGAACTCATGGTATCGTCATGATGTAAGTGGGATTTCAGCCGTTTGTTTTTTGAAGAACGAGCACTTGCATATTTAGATTGTCGGCGTTCGAAGAATTGAGTGTAACCTTTGCACACGGTTTCCATTTTGGGCCCATAAGTACTTTTCGAAAATGTAGCGACCGTTTTGGATTGAACTCACGGCATCGTCGTGACATAAGAGTGATTTAGATCATTTGTTTTTCGAAGAACGAGCACTTGCATATTTGGATTGTCGGCGTTCAAAAAATGCGCAACTTTTGCACATGATGTTGGTTTTGGGCCCATAAGTACTTTTCGGAAAGGTAGCGACCATTTTGGA
>NW_019265775.1:0-9377 GCF_002742605.1 Olea europaea var. sylvestris | reverse complement strand
GCCAAAAAAGAACAAAGTCGAAGTTATCATGAAATCAAAGGTCACTTTTCATTATCTCGATTCCAATCAAATTGGACTCGCAACTCGCCAAAAACTTACAAACCCAAAGTTATCATGAAATCAAAAACCACGTTTCATTGTCTTGATTCCAATCGAATTAGGCTAGCAATTCGCCAAAAAACGATCAAACCCGAGGTTATCTTCAAATGAAAAACCACTTCTCATTTGCTCGGTCCCAATCAATTTAGACTAACAATTTGCCAAGAAGAACAAACCCGAAGTTATCATGAAATCAAAAAACACTTTTCATTGACTCGATTCCAATCGAATTAGACTAGCAGTTCGCCAAAAATGAACAAACCCGAAGTTATCATGAAATCAAAAACTATTTTTCACTCGTTCGAATCTAATCGAATTAGACTAGCAATTTGCCAAAAATGAACAAACCTAAAGTTATCATGAAATCAAAAACCACTTTTCATTGGCTCGATTCCAATCGAATTAGACTAGCAATTCGCCAAAAACGAAGAAAGCCGAAGTTATAATGAAATAAAAAACCACTTTTTATTGGCTCGATTCCAATCGAATTTGACAAGCAATTCGTCGAAAACGAACAAACTCGAAGTTATCATGAAATAAAAAACCACGTTTCTTTGGCTCGATTCCAATCAAATTAGACCAGCAATTTGCCAAAAAGGAACAAACCCAATATTATCACAAAATCAAAAACGACTTTTCATTGGCTCGATTCTAATCGAATTAGATAAGCAATTTGCCAAAAATGAACAAACTCAAAATTCCCATGAAATCAAAAATCACTTTTCATTGGTCGATTCCAATCGAATTAGATTAGCAATTCACCAAAGACGAACAAATCCGAAGTTGTCATCAAATCAAAAACCCCTTTTCATTGGCTTGATTCCAATCAAATTAGACTAGTAATTCGCCAAAAAGGAACAAACCCAAATTTATCATGAAATCAAAAACCAATTTTCATTGGCTCGATTCCAATCGAATTAGACTAGCAATTTGCCAAAAATGATCAAACCCGAAGTTTTCAAGAAATCAAAAAACCCTTTTCATTGGCTCGATTCCAATCGAACTAGACTAGCAATTCGCCAAAAAGAACAAACCCGAGGTTATCATGAAATCAAAAACCACTTTTCATTGGCTTGATTCCAATCGAATTAGACTAGCATTTGGTTTAAAACAAACAAATTCGAAGTTATCATTAAATCGAAAACCACTTTTCATTGGCTAGATTCCAATCGAATTAGACTAGCAATTCGTCAAAAATGAACAAACACGAAGTTTTTATGAAATCTAAACCCACTTCTCATTGGCTCAATTCCAATCGAATTAGACTAGTAATTTGCTAAAAAGATCAAACCTGAAGTTATCATGAATTAAAAATTACTTTTCATTGGCTCGATTCCAATCAGCTTAGAAAAGCAATTCGCCAAAAACGAACAAACCGAAGTTACCTTGAAAAAAAACCCACCTTTTGTTTGCTCGATTCCAATCGAATTAGACTAGCAATTTAACGAAAATGATCAAACCCTAAGTTATCATGAAATCAAAAACCACTTTTCATTGGCTCGATTCCAATCTACTTAGACTAGCAATTCGCCAAAACCGAACAAACCCGATGTTATCATGAAATCAAACTCAATTCCAATCGACTTGGACACGCATTTCGCCAAAAAGGAACAAACCTGAAGATATCATGAAATCAAAAACCAGTTTTCATTTGCTCAATTCCAATTTAATTACACTTGCAATTCGCCAAAGACGAACAAACCTGAAGTCATCATGAAATCAAAAACCACTTTTCATTGGCTTGATTCCAATCGAATTAGACTAGCATTTCGCTAAAAATGAACAAACCCGAAGTCATCAATAAATCGAAAGCCACTTTCCATTGACTCGATTCCAATCGAATTAGACTAGTGTTTCGCTAAAAACGAACAAACTCGAAGTTATCATGAAATCAAAAGCCACTTTTCATTGGCTCAATTCCAGTCGAATTAGACTAACAATTCGTTAAAAATGAAAAAACCCGAAGTTATCATGAAATTAAAAACCACTTTTCATTCGCTTGATTCCAATCGAATTAGAGAAGCTATTTGTCGAAAATGAACAACCCCATAGTTAGCAAGAAATCAAAAACCACTTTTCATTGGCTCGATTCCAATCGAATTAGACTAGCAATTATTTAAAAATGAACAAACTCGAAGTTATCATGAAATCAAAAACCACTTTTCTTTCACTCGATTCAAATCGAATTAGACTAGCTACTCGCCAAAAATGAACAAACCTGAAATTATCATGAAATCAAAACCCACTTTTCATTGGCTTGATTCCAAACGAATTAGACCAGCGAAAGATCAAACACGAAGTTGTCATGAAATCAAAAACAACTTTTCAGTGGCTCAATTCTAATCGAATTAGACTAGCAATTCGCATAAAATGAACAAACCCGAATATTTCATGAAATCAAAAACCAATTTTCATTGGCTCGATTTCAATCGAATTAGACTAGCATTTTGCAGAAAATGATCAAAGCCGAAGTTTTCAAGAAATCAAAAACTACTTTCATTGGCTCGATTCCAATTGAATTAGACTAGCGATTCGTCGAAAATGAACAAACCCAAAGTTATCACGAAATCAAAAGCCACTTTTCATTGGCTCGATTCCAATCGATTAGACTAGCAATTCGCCAAAAACAACAAGGCTGAAGTTTTCATGAAATAAAAAACCACTTTTTATTGGCTCGATTCCAATCGAATTAGACTAGCAATTTGCCGAAAATGAATCAAAAACCACTTTTCATTGGTTCGATTCCAATCGAATTAGACTAACAATTCACCAAAAATGAACAAACCCAATGTTATGGAAAAATCAAAAACCGCTTTTCATTGGCTCGATTCCAGTCGAATTAGACATGCAATTCGTCGAAAACAAACAAACCCGAAATTATCACGAAATCAAAAACCACTTTTCGTTGGCTCGATTCCAATCGAATTAGACTAACAGTTCTCCTAAAACGTTCAAACCCAAAGTTATCATGAAATTAAAAATCACTTTTCATTAGCAAGATTCCAATCGAATTAGACTAGCAACTCGCCAAGAATGAATAAACCTAAAGTTCTCAAGAAATCAAAAACCACTTTTCATTGGCTCGATTCCAACCGAATTAGACTAGCAATTCGTCCAAAACAAACTAACCCGAAGTTGTCATGTTATCAAAAACCACTTTTCGTTGGCTCGATTCCAATCAAATTAGACCAGCAGTTCGCAAAAAATGAATAAACCCGAAGTTATCATGAAATCAAAAACCACTTTACATTAGCTCGATTCCAATCGACTTAGACAAGCGATTCTCCAAAAACGAACAAATCCGAAGTTATCATGAAATCAAACACCACTTTTCATTGGTTCGATTCCTATCGAATTAGACTAACAGTTCACCAAAAACGAACAGACCCGAAGTTATCATGAAATAAAAAACCACATGTCATTAGCTCGATTCCAATCAAATTAGACAAGCAATTTTTTGAAAACAAACAAACCTGAAGTTATCATGAAATCAAAAACTACTTTTCATCGGCTGGAATCCAATCGAATTAGACTAGTAGTTCACCAAAAATGAACAAACCCGAAGTTATCATGAAATCAAAAACCACTTTTCATTGGCTCGATTCCAATCGAATTACTCTAATAATTCGCAAAAAATGAAAAACCTAAAGTTATCATGAAATCAAAACCACTTTTCAATTGCTCGATTCCAATCGAATTAGACAAGCAATTCATCGAAAACGAACAAACTCGAAGTTATCATGAATTCAAAAACCACTTTTCGTTGACTCGATTCCAATCGAATTAGACTAGCAGCTCGCCAAAAATGAAGAAACCGAAATTATCATGTAATCAAAAACTACTTTTCATTGGCTCGATTCCAATCGAATTAGACTAGCAATTTTTCGAAAACAATTAAGCCCAAAGTTATCATCAAATCAAAAACCACTTCTCATTGGCTAGATTCCTATCATATTAGACTGGCAATTCGCCAAAAACGAACAAACCCAAATTTATCGTGAAATCAAAAACCACTTTCCATTGGCTCGATTCCAATCGAATTAGACTAGCAATGTCTCAAAAACGATCAAACCTGAAGTTTTCATGAAATCAAAAACCACTTTTCATCAGCTAGATTCCAATCGAATTAGACTAGCAATTCGCCAGAGACGAACAAACCATAAGTTATCATGAAATCAAAAACCACTTTTCATTTGCTCGATTCCAATCGAATTAGACTAGCAATTTGCCAAACACGAACAAGCCCGAAGTTTTCATGAAATCAAAAACCACTTTTCATTGGCTCGATTCTAATCGAATTAGATTGGCAATTTGTCCAAAACGATCAGACCCGAAGTTATCATGAAATCAAAAACCACTTTTCATTGGCACGATTCCAATCGAATTAGACTAACAATTCGCCAAAAATGAACAACCCCGAACTTATCATGAAATAAAAAACCAATTTTCATTGGCTCGATTCCAATCGAATTAGACAAGCAACTCACCGAAAACCAATAAACCCGAAATTATCATGAAATCAAAAACCACTATTCGTTGGCCCGATTCCAATCAAATTAGACAAGCAACTCATCGAAAACCAATAAACCCGAAATTATCATGAAATCAAAAACCACTATCCGTGGGCTCGATTCCAATCAAATTAGACTAGCAGTTCGCCAAAAATGAAAGAACCCGAAGTCATCATGAAATCATAAACAACTTTTCGTTAGCTTGATTCTAATCGATTTAGACTAGCACTTCGCCAAAAACGAATAAACCCGAAGTCGTCTAGAAACCAAAAACCACTTTTCATTAGCTCAATTCAAATTGAATTAGACTAGCAGTTCGTCAAAAAAGAAGAAACCCAAAGTTATCACGAAATCAAAAACCACTTTTCAATTGCTCGATTCCAATCGAATTAGACTAGCAATTCGCCAAAGACGAACAAAACTGAAATTTACATGAAATCAAAAGCCACTTTTCATTGGCTCGATTCCAATCGAATTAGACTAGCAATTTGCTCGAAACGAACCAACCCATAGTTATCATGAAATCAAAAACCACTTTTCATTGGCTCGTTTCCAATCGATTAGACAAGCAATTCACCTAAAACGATCAAACACGAAGTTATCATGAAATCAAAAATCACTTTTCAATAGCTAGATTCCAATCGAATTAGACTAGCAACTCGCCAAGAACAAATAAACCTAAAGTTCTCAAGAAATCAAAAACCACTTTTCATTAGCTCGATTCCAACCGAATTAGACTAGCAATTCGCCCAAAACAAACTAACCTGAAGTTGTCATGTTATCAAAAACCACTTTTCGTTGGCTCGATTCCAATCAAATTAGACTAGCAGTTCGCTAAAAAAATAAACCAGAAGTTATCATGAAATCAAAATCCACTTTACATTAGCTCGATTCCATTCGACTTAGACTAGCAATTCTCTAGAAACGAACAAATCCGAAGTTATCATGAAATCAAACACCACTTTTCATTGGCTCGATTCCTATCGAATTAGACTAACAATTCGCCAAAGCCGAACAGACTCGAAGTTATCATGAAATAAAAAACCATATGTCATTAGCTCAATTCCAATCGAATTAGACAAGCAATTTTTTGAAAACAAACAAACCCAAAGTTATCATGAAATCAAAAATCACTTTTCGTCGGCTCAAATCCAATCGAATTAGACTAGTAGTTCGTCAAAAATGAACAAAACCAAAGTTATCATGAAATCAAAAACCACTTTTCATTGGCTCGATTCTGATCCAATTAGGCAAATAATTCGCAAAAAATGAAAAACCTGAAGTTATCAAGAAATCAAAAACCACTTTTCATTAGCTCGATTCCAATCGAATTAGACAAGCAATTCATTGAAAATGAACAAACTCGAAGTTATCAAGAATTCAAAAACCACTTTTCGTTGACTCGATTCCAATCAAATTAGACTAGCAGCTCGCTAAAAATGAAGAAACCGAAGTTATCATGTAATCAAAAACTACTTTTCATTGGCTCGATTCCAATCGAATTAGACTAGCAATTTTTCAAAAACAATCAAGCCCAAAGTTATCATCAAATCAAAAACCACTTCTCATTGGCTAGATTCCTATCAAATTAGACTGGCAATTCGCCAAAAACGAACAAACCCAAATTTATCATGAAATCAAAAACCACTTTTCATTGGCTCGATTCCAATCGAATTAGACTAGCAATGTCTCAAAAACGATCAAACTCGAAGTTTTCATGAAATCAAAAACCACTTTTCATCGGCTAGATTCCAATCGAATTAGACTAGCAATTCGCCAGAGACGAACAAACCATAAGTTATCATGAAATCAAAAACCACTTTTCATTTGCTCGATTCCAATCGAATTAGACTAGCAATTCGCCAAACACGAACAAGCCCGAAGTTTTCATGAAATCAAAAACTACTTTTCATCGGCTCGATTCCAATCGAATTAGACTAGCAATTTTTTGAAAATAATCAAGCCCAAAGTTATCATCAAATCAAAAACCACTTCTCATTGGCTAGATTCCTATCAAATTAGACTGGCAATTCGCCAAAAACGAACAAACCAAAATTTGTCATGAAATCAAAAACCACTTTTCATTGGCTCGATTCCAATCGAATTAGACTAGCAATTTCTCAAAAATGATCAAACCCGAAGTTTTCATGAAATCAAAAACCATTTTTCATCGGCTAGATTCCAATCGAATTAGACTAGCAATTCGCCAAAGACGAACAAACCATAAGTTATCATGAAATCAAAAACCACTTTTCATTTGCTCGATTCCAATTGAATTAGACTAGCAATTCGCCAAACACGAACAAGCCCGAAGTTTTCATGAAATCTATAACCACTTTTCAACGGCTCGATTCCAATCGAATTAGATTGGCAATTTGTCCAAAACGATCAGACATGAAGTTATCATGAAATCAAAAATCACTTTTCATTGGAACGATTGCAATCGAATTAGACTAACAATTCGCCAAAAATGAACAACCCCAAACTTATCATGAAATCACAAACCAATTTTCATTGGCTCGATTCCAATCGAATTAGACAAGCAACTCACCGAAAACCAACAAACCGGAAATTATCATGAAATCAAAAATCACTATTCGTTGGCTCGATTCCAATCGAATTAGACTAGCAGTTTGAAAAAAAGGAAAAAACTCGAAGTCATCATGAAATCATAAACAACTTTTCGTTAGCTCGATTCTAACCGATTTAGACTAGCACTTCGCCAAAAACGAATAAACCCGAAGTTGTCAAGAAACCAAAAACCACTTTTCATTAGCTCTATTCAAATCGAATTAGACTAGCAGTTCGTCAAAAAAGAACAAACCCAAAGTTATCATGAAATCAAAAATCACTTTTCAATGGCTCGATTCCAATCGAATTAGACTAGCAATTCGCCCATGACGAACAAACCCGAAGTTTTCATGAAATCAAAAACCACTTTTCATTGGCTTGATTCCAATCGAATTAGAGTCGCAAATTCGCCCGAAACGAACAAACCCGAAGTTACCATGAAATCAAAAACCACTTCTCATTAGCTCGATTCCAATCAATTAGATTAGTAATTCGCCAAAAACGAACAAGCCCGAAGTTTTCAATGAAATCAAAAACCACTTTTCATTGGCCCGATTCCAATTGAATTAGACTAGCAAATTGCCGAAAACGATCAGCCCCGAGGTTATCGTGAAATCAAAAATAACTTTTCATTGTCTCGATTCCAATCTAATTAGACTAAGTATTCGCCAAAAACGAACAAACCCGAATTTATTATGAAATCAAAAATGACTTTTCATTGGCTCTATTCCTGTCGAATTAGACAAGCAATTCGCCAAAAATGAACAAACCCAAATTTATCATGAAATTAAAAACAACTATTTGTTGGCTCAATTCCGATCGAATTGGACTAGCAGTTCGCCAAAAATGAAAAAACCCGAAGTCAACATGTAATCATAAACAACTTTTCGTTAGCTCGATTCTAACCGATTTAGACTAGCACTTCGCCAAATACAAACAAACCCGAAGTTGTCAAGAAACCAAAAACCACTTTTCATTAGCTCTATTCAAAACGAATTAGACTAGCAGTTCGCCAAAAAAGAACAAACCCAAAGTTATCATGAAATCAAAAACCACTTTTCAATGGCTCGATTCCAATCAATTCGCCCAAGACGAACAAACCCGAAGTTTTCATGAAATCAAAAATCACTTTTCTTTGGCTTGATTCCAATCGAATTAGACTAGCAATTCGCCCGAAACGAACAAACCCGAAGTTATCATGAAATCAAAAACCACTTCTCATTGGCTCGATTCTAATCAATTAGACTAGCAATTCGCCAAAAACGACAAGCCCGAAGTTTTCATGAAATCAAAAACCACTTTTTATTGGTCCGATTCCAATTGAATTAGACTACCAAATTGTCGAAAACGATTAGACCCGAGGTTATCGTGAAATCAAAAACAACTTTTCATTGCCTCGATTCCAATCTAATTAGACTAAGTATTCGCCAAAAACGAACAAACCCGAATTTATTTTGAAATCAAAAATGACATTTCATTGGCTCTATTCCAGTCGAATTAGACAAGCAATTTGTCGAAAACTAAGAAACCCGAAATTATCATGAAATCAAAAACCACTTTTCGTTGGCTCGATTCCGATCGAATTAGACTAGCAGTTCGACAAAAATGAACAAATTCAAATTTATTATGAAATCAAAAATCACTTTTGGTTGGCTCAATTCTAATTAAATAGACTAGCAATTTCTTGAAAAAGATCAAACCCGAAGTTTTCATGAAATCAAAAACCACTTTTCATTGGCTAGATTCCAATCGAATTAGACTAGCAATTCGCCAAAATGAACAAACCATAAGTTATCATGAAATCAAAAACTACTTTTCATTGGCTAGATTCCAATCGAATTAGACTAGCAATTCGCCAAAGACGAACAAGTCAGAAGTTTTCATTAAATCGAAAACCACTTTTCATTGGCTCGATTCCAATTGAATTAGACTAGCAATTTGCCGAAAATGATCAGACCCAAAGTTATCATGAAATCAAAAACCACTTTTCATTGACTCGATTCCAATCGAATTAGACTAGCATTTCGCCAAAAACAAACAAACCCGATGTTATCATGAAATCTAAAGCCACTTTTCATTAGCTCGATTCCAGTCGAATTAGACTAACAATTCTCTAAAAACAAAAAAACCCGAAGTTATCATGAAATTAAAAACAACTTTTCATTCGCTCGATTCCAATCGAATTAGTCAAGCAAT
>NW_019265774.1:316750-334725 GCF_002742605.1 Olea europaea var. sylvestris | reverse complement strand
AATTCCTAGGGGGTATAACATTGAACAGTATCAATGCACCATCTCCATGGTCTCCTCCTCTTCTTGTTTCTTCAATTAGTCTAATTGCAACATATATCCTATACTAGTTGGCACGCAGGCCTAAAAGAAATTGGACTCCCAGGCCCATAGTAACAATAATAATAATGGACTCGCAGGTCCAAAATAATAACAATAATAACGGGCTCACAGGCCCAAAACGACAAAAATAAAATTAACCATTCAACACATTCATATGATCGAGTCCATAATCGTCCACTAATAATACATTCATCACATAAATGTATACCTATATAATATCTAATATTATATGTAAATAAGTTTCAAGTTTCTAACAATTAAGTTGTCTAAACTCTTTTAGACAAATGGATCGGAATAATTAAATAATTAATTAATCATATTAATCAATTATTTAATCAGCGAGAATATTTAATTAAAATCAAATTTTAACTAAATAACAAATTAGAGTCTAACTCTAATTCAATAATTATATGGCTGGATTATTTAATTAAAATCAAATCTTAATTAAATATCAAATTAGAGTCAAACTCTAATTTCAAAATGTAAGGCGGTTGAATTTAATTAAAATCAAATTTTAATTAAATATCAAATTAGAGTCAAACTCTAATTTCAAAATGTAAGGCGGTTGAATTTAATTAAAATCAAATTTTAGTTAAATGACTAAACTAGAGTCTAACTCTAATTCCAATATTTAAGGGCGAATTAATTTAATTAAAATCAAAATTTTAATTAAATATCAAATTAGAGTCCAACTCTAATTCCAAGAAGAAACTTGGACGAGTTAATTTAATTAAAATCAAAATTTTATTTAAATACCAAATTAGAGTCCAACTCTAATTTTAAGAAGAAATTTAGGGCGAAAAAATTTAATTAAAATCAAATTTTAATTAAATGTGAAATTAGAATCCAATTCTAATTACAAGAATATATTCAAGTGAATAACCAATTAAAATCAAATTTTAATTAAGTATTAAATTAAAGTCAAACTTTTAATTTAAATTGAATTAATATTTTAATATAGGATAACGCTCCTAAATAAAATAAAAATTCAATTGGGTCAAAGTTTAATGTTTAAGTCAAAATCCAATTTTAACGAAAATATAAATGTCGTCAATTTTAAATAAGATTTTAATTTGGGTCAAAATTAAATCTTTAGTCAAAATAGGTCAAAACCCATTTGAAAAACAATTTTAAAACCAATTCAAAAACATTTGGAAATTGAAATTTGACCCAAGTTAAAATTTATAATCAAAGTCTCAAAATTTCGAAAATTTCAGAACCGACCCTCGCAATTTCACAAATTACAGAAATAGGTCCTTATTTGAAAAATTACAACTTTACCACCGAAGTGAAATTACAAGTAAGGGTCTTCAATATCAAATAATTCAAAACGGTCCCTTACTTAAATAACTTACAAATTGACCCCCAAATGGATATTGCAAACGGGGGCTTGAAATTTCACAAATTGCATCAGAGGCCCCGCCTCCAATTCCCCAAACCGACTGAAAACCTAAATTTTTTTTTCTGTTTCTCTTCAATTCATGGGGCGGCAACCGGCGCCGCCCCTTCCCTTTCACGACATGAAGTCGCGCCGGGCGACTTCCTAAATCTGTAGCAGCGCGCGACGTTGCTACAGTAAATTTGCAGCAGCGCTTCCTCTAGCAGGGGCGAGCTGCTTCCTCCAGAAGCGGCGAGTAGCAGCACCTCGCTGCTGCTCACTGCAATCTAGCAGCGGTGCTCGTCGCTGCCCTAGACTATGGCAGCGAGCGCCGCTGTCGCTCCTCGCCGGCGGTGGCAACGGTTGCTGCCGCCTCAACCGTCCCCCTTTTTTTTTTTGAAATCTGATTTCACAAATTATTCCAATCCCAAAATAATTTTTATTCAAAACCTGATTTTGAATGTGAAAATTATTTATTTTCTTAATCGCTAAAACAAGAAAAACAATTAACATTTAATTGTTCCAATATGCAAAGCAACTTCTAACAAACACAAAGTAGACTCTGATACCACTGTTGGGAATCTACTTATACATGCACAGCGGAATTTAAAATAATTTTCGATTCCTACCAAGAATCGCCTTTGTGTTTAGATAGAAATTGTGATAAGATTGTATCTTTTCCAGATCTGCAAACTTCTTTGCTTTTCTTTCAGTTCCATCAACCTTGATTTGCCACTACAGCTGTCCAATTGTTCAGCCTCTAACGGTGATTCACACAGAGAATAAGATTGCAACTTCTAGGGTTTTCTCTTGTGCCAGCAAGAATAATGAAAATCATATGGACCTCAAACCCTAGCTATGTATTTATATAAACCCAAACGGACTCGGTCCGGTCCGGTCCGGTCCAATATTTAATTAATCAAATTAATTAAATCCGGTCCGTGAATTAATTAATCCAATTAATTAATTCGGGAATATAAATAACAAATCCAATTAATTAATTTATCCAACGATTGTTAAATTAACCAATTGGCAATTTGCAATCTTCCAATTCTCTTTTGTGTGCGACCCATTAGGTTCCCGACCACGATACCTAACGATGTGAAATATTATTTTGATTTAATCAAAATTGATAAATTAAAACACCCTTTTAATTTATTGTCAATTCACACTCGTCATCCCTGATTGACATCTAGCAATGTGTCAGGGCAATACATGTGACGGAAAATGTTACGTGGTATGACAAAACCAAATTCGTTCGTTTACCGAAACTATAATCCCTTCGTAAATATGATCCGATCAATTACGAGATGTGGAATTGTGTCAATCTCGATCATCGATCATATCTTTCACTCCACTATTAAGTCAATATAAGTCGAAAACTTCTTTTCGACTTATGAGTACACCTTGGCCAAGAATTTCATCATCGACTTAATTGAATGAAACGCAGATCATAATCTCCCACTATCTAAGAGTGACGAATCCTTTATTAATCAATCACAACCTTCATACGATTCTTGACGTACCCGAACGATGCCGTATTATCGGCCCTTTTCAAAGCAACATCCAATACCGCCCAAGTATGACTGTCCTCATATAAGGTACCATGACGACCTCAAGTCAAAGGACCAATTCCACTACCGAACGTTAGAGATTAACCACTGACCCTCAGATAATTATCCATGTGGAATTTCTCGACGAGTCTCCAATGTTTTGTTTTATAACAAAATATCCACGTGTTCATTTAAGTGTTACCACACTTTAACTTGTGAGATAAGTTACTTACTTCATAGGTAAGAAATGCCACACGTGATGGTCTATCCGTAATAACGATATCCGTATCTCGTTATTACTTACAACCACGGATGATTTAAGATTTAATCAGATGTAATTCGTATCTCACAATCACAACTCCTTGTGATTAACAAATTACAAATATTTGAATCTACGGACTCTATTATTTATTTAATTGTCTATTAATTAAATAATAGATCTGCCATTTAATTGCATTAATTATATATAAAAGTATTTATGTCCAAAGTTGATTGGACCTAGGGCATAATACTTACACAACCCTGGGGATGTTTGCCTTCTTTTTAATCAATTGTATAGTGGTCACTAAGTCTATCTCCGTCCAGACAATCAAGCCAGTGCTTAAAGATTTCATTTCAGCTTCTATGCAAAGAACATTCTCCATAGAATTCATAAAAGGCAAATAAAACATTACCCTTATAGTCCCTAACCACACACACCCCCGCCAGTTGCAAGATTAGAGGAGCCATTAAGACAACCATCAGCCAAAATATATATTTTGTTCTCAAATACCCCTTTAAAGTTTCAGCCCCTAACTAAATTCCTGAATGTATCCCTGTACAGTACTTTGCAAAATGCACACCAGTTGGTTCAATTTCTTGCAATATGCAGATTGGTTAACGACTTCTTATCTTAAGATTGTTGGCTACTTGGCTGGATTTAAAATATTGAAGTTATACTTTATATTGGAATATATTTAGATAACTTACTTTTTTTCCTTATTTTTAAGCAAAAAAGCTAGTAGTTGAAAGAACCATTGTAAAAGACGCGCCTATCCGAGAAAAAGGGTCGCCACTTTTACGTTGACCTCCTAAAGCATTCCTAGGTGGCAAAAGGCATGCGCCTTTTTATTTGACTAATTGTATTTTTATTTATTTATTTATTTTAATTGAAGTGCTAAGAACAAAATATTCGACCATTGTTACACTTGAAAAAAAATGAAATAAGTCCAAAACATTCACACTAGTGCAAACTCAGCTCATGAATATATTATTCTCTACCCACGAATATAGAATTATTGATTTGAGATAAATGTTATCTTGAGAATTATGCTTTTGTTATGTGTGAGGTACTTATAGATGTTCAAGGTAGAAATTTATTTTATTTCTTAATTGATCTAGAATAATTAAAATAATATCAAAAACTGGAAAATGTCATGTTAAATCTAGACTTTTAAGTCTTGAGCCTTGTTCTATGTTTTACGATACCTTACGTCTTTTAGAATATTGGTTATAAGTAATCATTAACTTTTGTCAAATTAAATAACTTATGTATTTTTATCTTTGAATGATAAAAAAAATTATAAATTCTTACATAGTTACGAATATTTAAATTAGAACAAGTTACATTCACCGATCAACATTTGGCCATTAAAGCAATCTTGTCTCCAACAATTTTTTTTTTCCAATTATGCAACAATACGAATCTCTCTCTTTCATTGATTAGCTTGGTTTGTTCCTTCTAACAATTTCTATCTAAAAAATTTAACAATCACATAAAAGAATTAATTATGTCAATGATCATTGAAGTTAAGTAACTAAGTCAACGATCACTAAAATTATTTTCATATAACAATAGTCATTCAAGTTTCTAATTGTTATATTAATAGTCACTCGGCCAAAAAATTAACAACAAATCCTATATTGCACCAAGTTTCAATATGTCTCCAAAATTCCAAAATTCCTATATTCCAATTTCGAGATTATCTCACTCATATTTTGACACATTGTTTGTCCTCAAACAATGTAGTGACTTAATGCTAGACAAATATGGCTTAATAGCTTACCATATCTCAGGATTGGACTTTGTAATAATAATAGAAACAATATCAAGAGTGCGAGAATTGAATCAACCTTTACTCATCAAATGCAATACTAAGCGTGTGTGTGTGAACTCATGCCAACATATCAAGCTTATGATTAGTTTATTCCAAATCCATAGTGGTCAAATTTATCCTTACGTCACTCGAGAGATACACAATCTCCAAATGTATTCTTTTCACACAATTTCTCCGGGGTGTATTTTAAGGTTAGGAGTTTAAACAATTCTAATCCTTACCCTCTCTTAGTTTGGATAGATTTTACCATTACAAGTTCACATATCAACAAATAGAGACTCTCCTTATTTTGATTGCTTCAACCTTTAGGATTAAACTAAGCTACTTACCTCACATCAAGGTTATAGTTCTATCAACCAAATGTCCAACGAGGACTTTTTTTTGTGTCATCTTCTCATTTGCTTTCTATATAACCCATGTAACGAGCTTTAGGTGATGACTCCGAAACCAGTTGGCTTTAGGGCACCAGGTTTTAAACCCTTGCAGTCTTATTCACTCGAGTTATAAAGGCTCGATAAGATGACTTTTTATCAATTTCTTCCTTTTCTTGCTTTCTATATGACCCTTGTAACGAGCTTTAGAGCGATGACTCCCAAACTAGTTGGCATTAGGGCATCAGGTTTTAAACCCTTACCGACTTACTTGCTCGAGTCATAAAGGCTTTTTGAGAGAAGTGATAATTTTCCAATTTTTACTTTATGCCCCTTCTTTGTTTTTGTAGACATTTGACTTCTGAAACCATCCTCACTTAAAGCTTTCACCTATTTCTCACCTTCCGGGTTTAAACAATCCACACATTATAATTTCATGCACGGAGCCCCCACTTATCTCCATGTTTCCCTACAATGGCTCAACCATCTCCAAACTATCTTAAAGTGGTATTACGGGTTAATGTTATAGAGGGTTATTCTAGGTTTCTCCTAATTTATTCTAAAATTCCAATCAATAACTTAACACGTGAAGCATGAGTAGCATGCAAAAGAATGTCAAGCAATGCATCAACAAGTATTAGCAAATTAAATCCTGCACTAAATCCATAGTTTCTAGTTTATACATGTCCAATAATCACATCATAGTCGACAAGGCTACCAAACCCACACAAGCATACAAAAGTTCTTCAAGACTCACTCATTAAGCATGCATCATGCAAAAACTTGTCAAAATTAACGATGGATTGTGAATATGCAAAATAATTACATGCCGAATATTTTGTTTGAAATTATGCTACCATCCCCCAAACTTATACAATATATTGTCCTCAATGTAAAATGTAAAGTTAAAATGGCAGAATTTGAAACATGGACACAACCTGACAATAAGAGATTAACAAAACTCCCCTGATCAATTCGGTGGCTGTGGTGTGAAGCTTGGACCCGCAGCATCATTTTCAAGAGGAGATGGGAGGCGAGATAGGAGTTATCTCAGCAACTCGGATTGTTGTGCTTGCTCGGCCTGAATGGCTTGAAGACTACTTTTCATACTTCCCAAACGATCTCAAGTTTCGTTCACACGCCACTGTATTCCATCCATTCTCCCAGCGTACATGTTGAACCTACCATTCATAGTCTCTACTTCCCTTCTTGCAGCTGTGGCTTCATTCATAGCACCTTTTGTGTAGTCTTGGGAGGAGTAGAGGTCTCTCTGCACTTTTTCAACAGTGGTGGTCATCGTCTCGAACCTCTGCGGGAGATTTTGTATATCCCTGCTAGTTCCAGTAGCTGTGGCAAATATCTGTCGAAGTAGCTTCGAATCCATTTCAGCTGGTTGTGGCGAGGCTTATGGTAAGTGTACATCTTCAGCTGCTTGTCCTTCTTTCTGCGCATTATGTCTTTACTGCTCAAGTCGGTCTTGTTCTCTCTTCCTCACCCTAGCTCGTTCCTGAGCTTCAAATATTGTGAGCTTTATCAATGGGTTTGATAGCTCAGGCATCTCCCCTGCTTCAACAGTAACACCGGCGACGAGACATATCCTGCTAATCAGGCTAGGGAAGATCATCGAAGATCGCCTATCTTCCCAGGTCCCCAAATTTTCTGATCATAGATAAGAGTAGCCAAATCAACTTTGCATCCCCGGACTAAATGATATATGAACCCAGCAGTTTGATCTGTGAAATTTGTCCGATGCGATGTGAGTTCGATATTATGGCACATGAAGATCCAGAGAATGGCTATGGAGAGAGTAAGCTCAATTTGATGCCACTCTGCAGTGGGTAGGAGCCAAGCATTTTTTCTTGCCAAGAGAACCTCCGTCACTTCATTCCAATTGAATTGAGTGGGAATCGGGACCACATTGTCCAAATTAAGATTGTAGAAGTCATGAATGATGGCTGGGGAGAACATTATCCACTTACCTCTCACCCATGTCTGGTGTAAGTGTTCAGAATCCGGAGTCTCAATTTCACTATTGAAGTTTGCATAAAATTCACGGACTATACTTTCATAAACCGGGTGTGGCCTTTCTACAATCTTATCCCATCCACAGATTTGTATCAGATTTGTCAACTCAAAACCACGAAAGTCCTCTAACCGGACCTGTCTCTCTGGTATCATGCCCCAATGGCGTATTATGTTCTCATATCGAGCTAATGTTTCTGCATCTCGAAATCTTCGTATACCTCCTATTAGCTCTCTGGTGCGTCGAAGGAGGAACCAACTTTTTCTTTTCCCTTTGATGTTGTCTTCGGCCGCATCCTACAAAAAGTAAGGAACAAAGTGTATCATGTTCTTGAAATAAGAAAACGATAAAGAATATCATTGACATGCAAGAATCCCCCAAACTTTCTTCAAAATGTGTGCAACATTCAACGTATGGAAGTCAATGTAACATCAATATTGCATTAATGAGAAAAACTCAAAACTATGGCTCTAACATGCACTTTTTAAAAATTCGACCCATGATTAAGTGACCATCTTCAGGCCCGAGCATCACCGAGAAATATTAAAATTTCCCCGGACAAGGTCCAGACATATGAAAGTACTCATTGTGGTCTAGCATATATCCAAATTTCACTACAATCGGAGGTCGTTTGGTTAGGAAAATACATGGACGAAGTTAGTGACGTGAGTTGACATTTCTTAGCAATTATGTGTTTATGTGCACAAATATGTGAGGCGAATGTTTTCTAATGAAACTCCATGAGATTTCTCGTCTATTACGCCTCACAATAACAATGTAAATCATCACACAACTGAAAAGTCCAAAATTTCTAATCATATGTCTCATTGACATTTAATCAAACACGTTGTGTACATTAGGAATTTCCATCACTTTGTTTTTTATTTACACTTAGGGCTAATCCACAAATCACAATTCAACACTCAACCAATTCGAAAATGTCATAAAATCAAAGAATGGCTTCAATCTTTGCATAGAAATTAAATTTCTTACCTTGAGACCTTCGTGAGATGAAATTGGAGAGTATGCTTCAATATTCTTGATATCAATCCCAATGAAGAGAAAAATATGGTGCTAGGGTGAAGATTTGATGCTTGTTTGTGATGGATTGTGTGTGAAGGTGGATTGGGAGGAGGGAAAAAAGGGCGTGTTCGTGTGGGGTGAAATGGGGAAAATGGGGTGGGATTTGCAAGTGACGGGTTTAAAACCCGTCACTTATACACCATGCGGCCACATGGTGTAGTTGAGCTCTCCCAAATTTGTTTCGGTAAGGTCCATGAGACCGCATGGACCCCTTGTCCATGCGGCCGTATGGACAAAGCCAAATTTTATTTTTTTGTTTTTTATTTTTTAACTAAAGCAAACTTACAATTATAACCCCAAACACACCTTGAAATTTAAAAATCCCCCAAAATTGGTTTTCAATTTCAAAATTGACTCGACTCGCCATATTAGGAAAAATAATTTATTTTTTATTTTTTTAATTCCTTGTGGGTTTAGGATTTTTTGAAAGGGAATATGCTTATTGAAAACTTGGCACCAAAACCAATTCTTTACAAAAGTTTTTGAAAAGCATCTTTGAACCACAAAATGAATTACCTCACACCCAAAACACTTTATTTAACCCCTACTCATGCAACTATAAGCGTGTAGTGCCAAGACTATCGTGAATGATCGATGACCTAGTAAAACATACGAAATTTAAACAAATTCCTAAATTACTGCAATAAAATAAATTGAAGAATACAGTGGGTTGCCTCCCACCCAACGCTAGTTTATAGTCGATAGCTCGACTTTCCTGTATTTTTTCTTCACATTGGCTTGTTGAGTTGCACAGTGGACTTCTGCTTAGGGAATTTACAGCCCCAATAATGTTTTAGTCTTTTCCCATTGACGATGAAAGTTCCTTTGGTCTCATGACTCACTTCAATAGCCCCATATTGCATTACCTTAGTTATTGTATAGGGACCCGACCACCTTGTTCTTAGCTTTCCTGGGAAGAGTTTGAGTCTAGAATTGTACAATAACACTTTCTGGCCAACTTCAAACTCTCTCCTTTGAATGTGTAAATCATGCCATCTCTTGGTGCGCTCCTTGATCAACTTTGAATTCTCGTAAGCTTCCATTTTCATCTCATCTAATTCATTAAGTTGCAGCAGTCGTTTTTCACCAGCAGCCTTGAGATCCATATTCAACTGTTTCATAGCCCAATATGCTCGGTGCTCCAACTCCAATGGTAGATGACACGCTTTCCCAAAAACCAGGCGGTATGGAGACATTCCTATTGATGTCTTAAACGCTGTTCTGTAAGCCCACAGTGCGTCGTCCAACTTCTTAGACCAATCTTTTCAGGATGAGTTCACTGTAACTTCCAGTATTTTTTTTAACTGCCTGTTTGAAACTTCAACTTGCCCATTGGTTTGTGGATGATATGGAGTTGCTACTTTATGTTTCACCCCATATTTGTTCAACAGCTGCTCTAATTGACGATTTATAAAGTGTTTGCCTCTATCACTTATTATTGCCCTCGGTGTACCATATCTTGTAAATATGTACTTCTTCAAGAACTCTATCACCACTTTGCGTCGTTGGTAGGCAATACAACAGATTCCACCCACTTAGAGACATAGTCAACGGCCACCAAGATATATTGATTTGAGTGCGATGGGGGAAAAGGTCCCATGAAGTCTATTCTCCATACATCAAATATTTCAACCTCCAAGTATAGTTTAGTGACATCTCATTTCTTCTCGAGATATTTCCAGTTCATTGGCATCTATCACATCTCTTCACATACTCGAATGTGTCTCTGAATAAAGTAGGCCAATAGAAACCCGACTGTAGTATCTTTGCAGCAGTCTTTGAAGCTCCAAAATGCCCAGGATATGCAGAAGAATGACAATGTTCTAGAATCTCCGGTACTTCATCTTTGGGAATGCATCTTTTGATTATCTGATCTGCGCCTCTTCTGTAGAGAATGGGATCCTCCCAAAAGTAATACTTCAGCTCTGCGAAGAACTTCTTTCTTTGATGGCTAGAAAACTCTGGTGGAGGGATGGACTTAGCAAGGTAGTTAACAATATCAACGTACCATGGGACTATTTCTACTCCAAATATTTGCTCATCTGGAAAGATTTCATTGATGTCAACTGACATCTCAGGTTCATCCCGTTCCAATCTTGATAGGTGGTCGGCTACCACATTTCACTACCCTTCTTATCCTTGATCTCAATATCAAACTCTTGCAACAACAATATCCAACGGGCCAATCTCGGCTTAGCATCCTTCTTTGTCATAAGATACTTCAGAGCGGCATGATTTGTGTAGACGATGACCTTAGACCCAACAAGATACGATCTAAACTTGTCGAATGCATAAACCACAGCTAGCAATTCCTTCTCGGTTGTCGCATATTTGATTTGGGCGTCGTTCAAAGTTCTACTTGCATAGTATATCACATGAAAGATTTTATTCTTTCTTTGTCCCAATACCGCACCAACTGCATGATCACTCGCATCGCACATTAGCTCAAAGGGCAAATCCCAATCAGGTGACACAATCACAGGCGCTGTGGTTAGTTTTTGCTTCAAAGTATTGAACGCTATCAAACATTCCTCATTAAACTCAAAAGATACCTCTTTCATTAGCAAGTTGCACATGGGCTTGGTAATTTTCGAGAAGTCCTTTATAAACCTCCTGTAAAACCCTGCATGCCTAAGGAAGCTTCGAACTCCTTTTACTGATGTAGGTGGTGGTAGTTTCTCAATAACCTGAATTTTCGCCTTATCCACCTCTATCCCCTTTGCCGATACTCTATATCCTAAGACTATTCCCTCTTGAACCATGAAATGACATATCTCCCAGTTCAATACTAAGTTCGTTTCTCTGCATCTTTGCAAAACCAAGTTTAAGTGATCCAAACACTCATCAAATGAGGTCCCAAAGACCGAGAAGTCATCCATAAAGATTTCAATGAATTTCTCCACCATATCTGAGAAAATTGCCATCATGCATCGCTGAAATGTGGCAAGAGCGTTGCAAAGTCCAAATGGCATTCTTCGGTATGCAAAGGTACCATAGGGGCATGTGAAGGTGGTCTTCTCCTGTTCATCCAGTGCCACTGGTATCTGATTATAACCTGAATACCCATCTCGAAAACAGTAGTGGGAATGGCCTGCCAATCTCTCCAACATCTTATCTATAAACGGAAGAGGGAAGTGATCTTTCCTTGTAGCGGTATTTAGTTTGCGGTAATCAATGCAAACTCTCCACCCTGTTACCATCCTTGTCGGAATCAAATCATTCTTTTCATTCTAAACCACTGTAGTTCCTCCTTTCTTGGGCACAACTTGCACTGGACTAGTCCATTTACTATCTGATATCTGGTAGATTATTCCAGCATCCAGAAGTTTGATCACCTCAGCTCTTACTACCTCCTTCATGTTTGGGTTTAGCCTCCTTTGACTTTCAACTGCTGGTCGAAAATTCTCCTCCATGAGAATTTTATGCATACATAAGGAAGGGCCGATCCCTTTGATATCAGCTATGGTCCACCCAGTTGCTTGCTTGTTATCTCAAAGCACCCTAAGCAATTTTTCCTCCTCCACTTCACTGACCATGTTTGAAATTATCACTGGAAGTGTATTAGACTCCCCCAAATATGCATATCTTAGGTGTGGGGGCAGTTGCTTAAGTTCCAACTTTGGTGGCTTCAGAATAGATGGCTGTGATTTCTCAGGCCCTGTCCCAAGCTCCTCAAAGTATCGTTTCCGCGTGTAGGGTGGGTTGGACTCCAAAAATCTTGCACACATTTCTATGTCCACAGAATCAGAATTTGTGAATTTAGAATGTGCTATGCAGGCCTCCAATGCATTTGATGGATTTTGCAGTGTAAACGACTCTTCAATCATTTTATCAATCATGTCAACCCTGAAACATCTGTCAGTCTCTATTGGCACTTTCATAGCCTTGAAGACATTGAATGAAACCTGTTCTTCTCCCAATGTCAGTATCAACTGCCCATTCTGAACGTCGATCAAAGCTCTGCCTGTGGCCAAGAATGGTCTCCCTAGTATTAAAGGAACATCTTTATCTTCTTCCATATCCAGAAGCAGAAAATCTGCTGGGAATATGAACTTCTCCACTTTAACCAATACGTCTTCAATTATTCCTCGTGGATGTGTCAATGATCTGCCAGCCAGCTGTAAGTTCACCGTGGTAGCTTTAGCTTCTCTCAATCCTAATTTCCTAAAAACAGACAATGGCATTAAGTTAATACTTGCACCAAGATCACATAAAGCTTTATCAAAATAAACTTCACCAATGGTACAAGGGACAGTGAAACTCCCTAGATCTTTCAATTTTGGCGGGAGCTTTCTCTGAATCCTGGCACTACACTCCTCTGTTAGCATAATTGTCTAGTGATCTCCTAACTTTCTTTTGTTTGATAGAATGTCTTTCAGGAATTTTGCATAGCTAGGCATCTGAACCAGTGCTTCAGCGAATGAGATGTTGATATGGAGTTTCTTGAAGACCTCGAGAAACTTCTTGTATTGCTGTTCCATCTTTTGCTTCTTCAGCCTTTGTGGAAACGGTATGGGTGGCTCATATGGGTTCACAGTTACAGTCTCTTTATCCCTTGAGTTTCCTTTATTTGCTCTCGGTGTTGGCTCTTTTGTCTGCTCTTCTTGCTCCAAAATCTCTTCTACTTCAGGAGACATCTCTTCTCTGTTTGCCACGAGATTATTCACTTGTGTCTCAGGTAATTTCACTCCACTTCTCGTTGTTATAGCCTTTGCATGCTCTTTTGGATTGACTTCTGTGTTACTTGGCAAGCTGCCTGGTGCTCTACCTGTTAATGCAACTGCCATTTGTCCCATCTGAATTTCCAAATTTTTATGGCTGCATTCTAGTCCTGAAGAGTGGCTTCTGTCTTCTTCATGAATTGGTTGTTCGCCTCCATATATTGGTTGGTCTGTTCCATGAATTTGCTGAACATTTCTTCCAATTGAGGCTTCTTTTCTTGTTGTTGATATTGCCCCTGTGGCCTATTTTGATTTTGGTTGCTCCAAGAAAAGTTGGGGTGCTTTTTCCAGCTTGGGTTGAAGGTTTGCTGGCGTTGTCCCCATTGAGCAAAATTCGCTTGCTCTTTTCCTTGTGCCAAAATTGGACATTCTGCTGTCACATGCTCAGCTCCATATTTCTCACAATTTGCCTTCTTTGTCTGCGCTGCGTTAGCTGACTGGGTAATATTTTCCACCTTGTGAAATAAGGAATCAATCTTAGCGGATAACGCTGAATATACATCCACTTCATAAACTCCTGGTGTCTTCTTTAGTACTGCTCGTTCCATGGTCCACATTGCTGAGGTTGTAGCCATTGTCTCATATAACTTCAATGCTTCATCAATTGTTTTCATGGACAATGATCCATTAGCTGAAGAGTCGACCATGCTCTTGAAAGCTGGAAGTAGCCCTGCATAGAAATATTGGACCTGAAGTCCCTTGCTAATCCCGTGGTATGGACACTTCCTTAGTAGATTTTTGAATCTGTTCCAAGCCTCATCAAAATTCTCAGATTCACCTTGCCTGAAGATAGATATGTCGTGCTTTAGCTTTGCTATCTTGGCCGGTGGGAAGAACTTAGTACAGAACTTCTGAGCTAGGTCATTCCAGGTAGTAATGCTGGCTATCGGCTGAGAATCAAGCCATTCAATCGCCTTGTCCCACAAAGTATGTGGAAACAGTCTTAATCTTATGGCGTCGTCAGAGATTCCTTGATATCTGAAGTGCTGGCACATCTCTAAGAAACGCGAGACATGCGTGTGTAGATTCTCTTCAATTCTTCCACAAAACTGATGTCTGTTCTGGAACATTTGTATCACATTTTGTTTTCAACTGGAAATTTGGCTGCCCGAACGGTGGATATACAATGATGGACTGACTTTGAATGATTTGAGGGGTCATGAACTCTCCAACGAGCATGTTTCCTTCATCTTCTTCCCCTCTTTCATTGGCTTGTACAATAGGATTGTGTTGTACATTCTCCATCTGATTTCTCGCTGCTCTGTTTTTTCTCTGCCTTTTTCTTAAGCTTCGTTCGATCTCTGGATCGGCTGGGAGTAGATCTCATTCAACAGATCTTGGTATGCACTTCTGCAGGAGAATTCAATTTAAACTCTTAAATAACTAAAATATGCACTTATGTAATAAAACTAAATAAGCTATAAAATAAAATGAACTAAAATAAAATTAAAAATAAAAAGTTTGAATTAGTACTAAATTGAATAAGATTAAACGAATACTCAATCCCCGATAACGGCACCAAAGACTTGTTCACGAAATAATTCTTTCGATTTAAAACTACCGCAAGTGTACAGATCGTAACAAGTAATAAAGTAGATTTTTAAAAGTCCAAATATCGTCCCACAGAGATTGAGTAATTCAATTCTATATAATATAGCCTTAACCGAATCTAATTGAGTGAAAATATGGTCCAAATGCAAAAAGCCCTAATTTCAATTAAAACCCCTAATTTCTCAATTAGAAACCCTAATCTCGAAATTTCTCTTATTAAACGACTAAACACTCAAGTAAATGAAATTATGCAAGTTCAAAAGCTAATTTATGGAAATGAATCAAAATAAAGTCACTAGGATCACGAATCCTCAATTGAAGTTATAAAAACCCTAATTTCTTAAAATCAATGACCCGATGGAAATTTGCCAATTCAATGTTCCTAATTCTATCCAATATATTCTCTCGATATATATTAGACCTATTCTTGCACACCACCAGCCTATATCTCTATGGATGATGCAAATATACAAGAATGCATGTGATTTTGTGAACAATTAGAAAATTGCATAAAGTATAGGGGTATATCTCTATCCCCTATCGGACCCTATGTTGATTTACATCTTATCGAACCTATTCCACTTCTCTTGAATGTAAGAAATAAGTCATCAACACTCATACAATCATTGGCCACTAATTGCGGAAGAAAATCAATGCATATAAACCAATCAAATTATCCAAACGAGTCTTTATATTAAATTAATGAAATATGGAATTAAAATAACAAACAATGGTTCATCGATCACCTAGTGAATTGAAAACCTAGCCTAGAATATTCATAATTACAGAATAGAAAACGAAATTAATAAATTGAAAGAATAGCACCCGTATGAGAATTTCTTGAAATTTTGAATAAAGCCTTGAAAATCCGCTTGAATTCTTGTGGAATCGGCTTCAAGATCATGTTTCTTGCCTCCAAAAGTTGTAATTCTCTTCTCCCTAGATGTTCTACCCTATTTCTGATAAATTTTGGCTTTTCATGAAGCCCCGAAATAGTTTCAATTAAAAACGCAAGTTCAGAATTTTCTTCGATTTTTAAGGCCATGCGGCTGCATGGTTCAAGTGAACTACTTCAATAAAATCCCTGCAACCTTATGTGCGGCCGCATGGGAGTTCTATGCGGCTGCATGGTTGTAACTTCACAACCTTGCTATTTTGGTTCCTGAACTTCGTTTTCTCGTTTCTTGATCTCTTTTCTTTCTTTCCTTTGTTCCATTATCAAATATTGACTCCTAATTGATGTTTGGGTCAATCAATTCCTTAATCACTTGCTCGGTTCATCTTTTGATTAATTACAATTTAGTCCTTCATCTTTTACTTTTCTTCAATTCAATCCAATATTACTTCTTTCTTCCTCCGATCGTCTTGTATCGTCCTCAATCTCATACTTGGCATATTTTCATTCTCGTTCTGCACTTTAGCTCATCTTTCCAATATTTGCACATTTGGGCACCGAACTATTGCTTTGTTCTGTTTTGGTCCTTTTTCGGCTCTTTTCTTCTGAATTCCATCTTTTCCATAGAAACACCTACATTGCATGAATTTTATGAGATTAAGTCACAATTTAACTACTTTGTCCATATTTAAGTCATGTTTGTGAGCTAAATAAATGTGTAAAAACACACTTATCACACATCACCACATAATAATTATGTAGTGATAAATATCAGCTCATCACATTATGAAAAATGCTAAACGACCCGCGAGGTTGACACCAAGGCTGACCACCTCCTCACAGCCGAGGTGTGGGTCCCGTGTCGAATTAAAAAATATTTCCCCCCTTGTGTGTATGTGTGTCAACCGCGCGGTTCGTCTAGCACGGTCCTCACATTATACACAATTGACATCATATTTGTAATGGCATGTGGCTCATTTGCTATTCTAAGGTAATGAATTGAGATGTCAAAATATAATTAAGGAAAAATTAAGGAAATAGCATTGAAGAGAGAAAATTTCAACTCTGCCAAAAAGGCATTTCATTTAGATAATATAGTATGAAAAATTGGACACATATGTTCTTGGGGATATTATGAATAAGGCACCATTGGCAGAATTTCTGCTTTTGCTTCTTGTAAAAGAGTTTCATAAAAAAACTACATTAAATTAGCTTTATCTAAAAACTATTTCAGCTAAATAAAATATTTTTAAAAAAAATTATCCAAACATATTCAAAAACAACATTTTAATCTAAAAAAGAAAAAAGAAAAAAACTTTTGATAGTTATATTTTCTCTCAATAAAAACTACACCTATATTATCATGAATCAATTATTTTCTCTCACCATTCTTTTTGTGACCACAATATACGAGTTGAGGTCACACGACCTTTTTATATTAGACACAATCATACATTAAAAAATAATGCTTTTCATCTAAAGAGTGCAGCTGGTCACAGTTCAAGTGTAAATTAAATGGTAGTAAGTGATTTGACCACCTAAATATAAGGATAATGGTCCATTTTTAAGATGTTAAATAATGTAATTGACACGTAAATTGATGATGGTCTAGATAGATAACATTACTCTATGTTAAAAGTCACATATCACTCGAGAAAGGTTACACTAATATGGGATAGAAGAGTCACAACTTCACATTAATCATAAATCGACCAATGGTCACATTGAATAAAGTAAACTTATCTAGAGGATAACATTCATCATCATCCATCATCTTCACTACACGAACGTGTGTCATAATACAATGGGATAATAGAGTCATAGCTCCACATATCTTTAACATTACACTTATACCGATAACGGTACAATTCAAAACATCTTCGATTATTCAACACTAGGAGTTGGGCCAGGGATATTGTTCCCTGTCACTGCCCCATTTACGATACATTTGGGACGGATAACACTGTTTAACCTTTTGGTCACATCTTATCAGAGTAACAAAAATGACATTCAGAAGTCAGTCTCAATTCATTGATCATCGGGCACAATTTGCTCTCTAAATTTTCTATGAAGAAGGTAATGTCTTGTCACATGTCTGCTGAGAATGGATGACTATGTTGAAAATATTAAATACAGTAAGATTTTCTCACTGTAATGGGAACAATGAATCTTTCTCTTTCTAAATTCCCTCCCCCCCCCCCCCCC
>NW_019265774.1:297628-311773 GCF_002742605.1 Olea europaea var. sylvestris | reverse complement strand
TTTTTTCCCCCCTTTAAGATTAAGAATTTGAAACTAAAACTTTGAGACTACTACGGCCTGTTTGGGCCTGATTTTTTCACCCAAAAAATTGATTTTTTAACCGTTATTTCACTATTTCAGTCATCATATTTGACTTTTTCTCTCACGAGTGGACCCCATTTTTCTTCTAACGATAAAAAAATCAATTCTCAAAATCACTCCCAAACAGCCTCCTAATGTTGATTCAAGAAAAAAAAAAAATCACTTTTTGCACCTATTATTTGGGCCTTCAACACATTGGATAATTCAATGCAATCAAATCTGACGGAATAACTTGGTAGGTAAAGATATCAATAGACACCTAATCACCGGACCGAAAGTCAAGTAGCATAATACTTATCTTGCTAGGGAGAGATAATATCCAAGGCCAACAAATTAAATTAAGCATCTTTTTAATTTAATAAATATTTTTTTAGAAGCTGTTCTTTGGGAAATGTTTTTCTTTTATGAATGTATATTTAAAAATTAAGAAAAAATTATGATAAAACGTGTGATTGAAAATGAGTTTGAAAAAAAAAATTAATTAATTCTCAAATAATCAAAAATCAAACAAATGCTAAATAAAATTTCCTAACCATCTTATTAATGAGATTTATCACGAGGAACTTACTTTGAAGTCAAGGCATAATTACTGTAATGGATGAGACAAACGGAATGATAAGTTTTACTCTATATATAATTTATTTGATTTTGTTAATTTTGTGTTTCAAACATATCTTTGTGTGTCTAGTAAATGGACCACGGCTGTCAAAGGGTTGACTATTCCCACCATTTTCGAGCCATTAACACCACCAGAGTTCAATCGTTCCAGGAGGCGACTCCCACCTATAAAAGAGTAAAGTTATTTGTACATCATGGTTGACATCATCTTTGATGTCAATATTTGATTGGTTGGTGAAAACACTTATAAAAAATAAATAAATAAATAAAAATTTGTCCAATTGTATGTGACACCAAGCATTATTGCATATAAAACAACAGTACGTTAACATAAATAGATACATAAACAGTGTCATGAATTCAGAACTATGAATCGAGACGTTGCAGATTTGAAATTGTTCCCAGTAATCGCAACCGTTGGTGTGCTGGAACAGTGTCATGAAATGGACGGCAGAGAATCCATGTTAGAGGAGGAAAAAAAATATATTCATTTTGAATCACATGGGCATGTAGAGCTGTACGTCAAAGCCCGGTTGAAGTAGAAATGGACAAGATGAAGAATACGACAAAACATAGATTGGGCTATAGGCTTTATAGCCAGCAGTACTCTATACTATAATTGTTTATGTTGATGCAGGGCAACTTGGATGAATCTCAGTAAAATTCAATTGTCTGATGTGGCAAGATAGATCAAACAAGCGTTGTTATCGAGTTGGTCGACCACGCACAACATGGCTAGACTAGAATTGAAGAGGAAACAACACATTACTAAGTTTGTGCTCATAAGTCTCAATGCGACATCAATTCTTCATTCTTCACAGGTGCTCGACAATACACGAAAACTATAGAAAAAATAAAAAATGAACAAACCGCATTGAAAAAATATGTAATAAATAGATTTTATTTTGGCATTCCCCCATTTGCCCAACAGAATTAAGACACCTACCTATGCCAATGTCACTCATTTTGAAGCAAAAACAAGCATAAAACATCAGGATGTTGTTTCTCCTTGCGATGATTTGACTCTGGAATCACTGACCTGACCAGCTATAGACCTAATCGACGATTTGGGTTGGAATAGTTCGAAGACAGCTAAACCATAACGGACCTAACCACAACCCTAGCCGCCCTACTTAATAATGCGTATTGTACGTGTATCCCCGTGCATATGTATATAAATACCATATAAAAATGTACGTGTGACGAGACATATACGATAAGATCACAGGCAATTTGGGAATCTGATCAGAGAATTGACAGTTCACGGGCACGTTCTAATACCAATGCCGGATTCCAGGATCCCCACATTTTATAATTCTTTATTATAAGGGGACAATCCACTGAACAAGCCCAATAAATTAATTGCAGAATTAATGCTAAATTTAAGGCTCTTTGACGACCTTCATGTGCCTCCCATTTCATAATTATGCTGCCTAATTTTGCACTTTCACAAATGTTAATATAATTATGCCTCTCTTTTCGATAATTCAAATTAACAGTCAATTATCCAAAATAACAATAGAAGCCGTTTGGTACGTATTAAAATCTGATTTTAACCTAAGTCAAAGTCAAACAATTAATATTAACTACATCTTCCATGGATCCCACAAATTTTCAACCATACATTCCAAAAACTTCTATTATGATTTACTAAAAATATCTAATTTTAATTTCCACCAAATACCCTCTAAAATTGAAACCAAGAAAGATGTGGTGAGTTAGTTGAGAACATTGACTAATTCTATTCCGACGGTCAAGATGAGGAATTTAATGGAGAAAGGTCCTCTTTGAACCATATTATTTGGAAAAATTACATTTTAAACATTAATTTGACATTTTTCAACCACAAATTATTCAATAAAATAATATTATACGTAAATTCAAAATTTTTTCTTAATTTTTAATCACACATTTTCCCTCAATCTATTATTTCAAAATACATTTTTTTTTTAAATAATGTGGCTCAAACACAAAATATACGCAAGTGCGGTCCAACGTGTAATCAAAAGTGGCAACAGACAGTAGAGGTAGCTCGGCTCGGCCCTTAAATACACAAGCTCAAGCTTGGCTCGCGCTCAAGGGGGAGCTCAGCTCGACCCACGAGCTCATGGGCCGAGCCCACAAGCTCTAATTTTTTTATTATTTTTTTTTTTTGAAAATTTTCAAACTTTTGTTCACATTTTCTACGAGTCCACGACTTTTGGCTCGTGGGCACGAGCTCAATGAGCCGAGTCGGCTTGTTTGATTCAACCTGTGCTCGAGCTCCTCATTTAACGAGCTCGAGCTTTACCCATTTGACATCCCTAACAGGCAGGCACCATCAAGGAGACCTTTTTATTGGAAGTGAATAAAGGACATTATAAAGGACATCATAAAGGACATTATAAAGGACATCATAAAGGACATTATGCTCGGACACCGACAGCTGAATTCCATAACAACTCTTACGATAGAGATTTACTTTACTTTCCTTGTATCACACATGGATCTGAAGCAATCCTTTCAAGGAGTACCAACTCGCATCTGTACAGTGATTTTTTTCATTGTTAGCCCATTTGAATCCAACTCTGCATTGGAATTGTGTCACTGCTAATCAAAAAAAAGTATCCATAATTAGCACGGGACATAAACTTAAGAATGTCAACGAGTCGGCTCGAGAGCTAAAATTTTAGACTCGGACTCATCTTGGGTAAAATATTCGGGCTTTTTTTTTTTTAGCCCTGCTCGACAAAAAAATTAGACTCGACCCGAGCTTCTCGAGCCAAGCCGGGCCAACTCGAGTTATGTTTAGTCTTGGTTTTTTTTTTTTATTATTTTTTTTAAAGGCAGTAGGTTGCAACTAAACAAGGTAGCAACGTGCTGACTATTTTTTGGCATCAGCACGCAGTGTGCTGCCTTTAAATTTTTTTAATTAAATTTATGCTTGGTTGTCCTAAGCCGATGAGCCACACGGACCGACTCGAGCTTTGCTTGGCACCTAAAAGTGGGGCTCGGCCCCAGCCCAAGCCTTGAGCAAGACGGGCTCGAGCTTTTTTCGAGTCGAACCATGAACAGTCCGAGCTGACAAGCTCGATTGCCATCCGTACATAAACCATTCAAATAATTCATTATTATATGTTCATTTCAATTTTTAAGATTTAACTTTGTTTATAAATATGATTCACACAAATAGAGAAGAATCATTAATCTTTCAAAAGGAATATGAACTGTTTTATATAAATTGAAATAAATAATAATTTTCTATGACTACCTTATAAAATATTTACCACATGAAAATTTTAATTTAACTTTCAGAGTTTGAGAAAACTTTGGTGGATTAATGCTCCCCAAAATTATCATTTGACCTTTTCACTTTCCTTTGCCTTTTGAACAAAAAAATATTAATAAACAAAATACGATTGTACAAGATGTTAATGCACCTCTATGGCTAGCTAGGCTAGTCCTAAATTAGGTCCCACGCTAAAAAAAATTTAGAGCTGCATTCATTACCAAATCTAAGAAACTCAGACTTAAACCACTTTTTAATCCATCCTTTCAATAAAATATTTTTGTATGCACCTAGACCATCAATAAAGCGCAAACAATTTAGAGAATCCAGTATTACTATGATAAAAATTAGCCAAGTAATGGCAAATAATGCGAGGAAAAATTTAATGCCCATATTATTAGATCTGTGGAAATGTTACTGTACAGTGAGAAAGAAGTTGGAATCAGATCAGACTGACGTGCATATATACAAGTGAGTGGTGTATTCATAATTCATTAAAACATGGTCGTCCTTTCCCAAGTTTTACAATTAATAGAAAGCAAACTCAATAATTGAAAAACTAAAATAAACTAGATTCAGTTAATGCAAACAGTTGAGAGTACGCCAGTGCATCTAATTTGCGTCACCGGAGGATAACACAATGATCCGCATGGTGGCGCGTGGGTAACAGTCACATGCACACGCACACTTCTCATATCATCTAGAATCATCAAGATTGGAAAGAAGAAGAGACTTTTGTAAAGCAGAAGAAATAGAGATTTGAAATAAGCAAAAGAAGACGATGAAAAAAGGAATTGTTAATGACTCTTTACATTGGAGAAAATCTAGCATTACGTTTCAGCATTTGAGTTAGCCCAAATCAAAGAAAAAGAGAGAGATTCCCAATTCCTCATTTTATATACAAAGCAGTCTAAGATTTTTCAAGGTAAAACAGCAAATGAAAATCCTCAATCACTGTCAAAAACTCGAAGCTTCAACATTGAGAAAAAAAAAAAAAAAGAAACGTGAAGCGTTACCGCATAACATGCTTTCCATCTCTCGAGTTCAATCCGTACGGTTCTTTGCTTTGACTTTGCTGTCCTCTGTTGCCACCACCATTGCCGCTGCTGCCACCGCTACTTTCTTTCTTCTGTTGAGAGGAAAATAGGCCAAAAACACCAGATTTGGACGAGCCTCGAAGTGAACAAACCGGAACATTCAGAACCGGAGTAACACGAACATTAGCAGAATAAGACCTCTCCATTCCTCGGTGTTTATATCTGGGGCCACCGTTGAAACTGCTGGGACTACTGGAACTTCTCTCCAAGTTATTAAACACGACTTTACCAGAGGAATTCATGCGAGGACTATCTGCAGAAACTCCACACGCTTGTGCAGTAGACTCCGGTGCTCTTTGCATTGGGCTACGCACCACTCGAGTCGTCGTATTTGGATTCTCTGGCGATAATGCCCTAGGTTTGACAACTCGGACTCGGGAAACAGTGCTGGTATTCCGGTGAGAGCTACGAGTAAGAGTACTCGGCTCGTCGGAATCGAGAGAGAGTCTTGGGAGATCATCGTGCTCATGTCCTGAAGAAGAAGACGAAAGCGAAAGCCGGGAGGAAATTGAGACCGACTCATTGTCCGTGTCCTTCAATAATGGGAAGCTTAAAGATGAATCAATGAATGCATTCACTGAAGATTTTGAGCTGCGGTGGAGTAAGTGCTTTAAGCTTCTTGCGGCGTTTTTACTATTGGATGCGGAGGCCGCCTTTTGATCTTCTGGCTTTGCATTGCTGTTCTGGTAGAGCTTTTTCAGGCCTAGAAGCTCTTTCCAGCGGCTCGAACACCTGGGAGCCTTGGGTGAAAATAAGTAAGGATCTGTAAGAGAAATCTCCGTTCTGATGCGCAGTATTGGCGTGTCCGGCGATCTGACCTCAGATGTCATTGGGGCTGATCTCATCGATTTCTGAATGGAAGAAATCTGCAATGGCATGAGCTTTCCGTCGGAGAACAACTCGTCGGCAGGGAGCATTGTAACTGGATCTTCCAATCGGAACTCAAAATCGACAAAAGCTTCACCTGATACTTCTGGATCTGATTTTTCCGTCTTTTCCACAACTGCATTATCCGATTTGGCTTCAGTTTTGGTTGAAGGATTAACTACCGCAGCTTTTACCTCCTCCTCATGGCTGAAAGAGATTCTTGGGCTCAGCCACCCGTACGAAGGATATTTCGAAGGAGGACAGTCCAAAAAACTCTCCGGTGATAATCCTAAGTTGTTCACGCATGCTGACGCCATCTCCGGCAATCATGCAACTCTTTATATTACCAACAGAAATAAAATCACCACCAATATCAAATCAAAAAATTATCCAATGCCTGCAACAGTTTAACGGAAAATTTCCAGTTTCGCCGGCATTTAACGAGTGTGAATATGGAAAGGGAGCAGAACTTCGTAGTTAGTTAGGGTTTGGAAAGTGTGAATAGTGGTGTTTTGAGTAGCATGTACAGTACTGGCTTTAACCGGGGAAATATAAATAGCAGAAAATTTTCAGGTGACGGGTCAATGTTGGCTGGAAGATCAATGAGTATGTTAAAGGGGCCCATTTCGTCAATATTTCAGGTGACGTGGCTTGAAAATCGGGAAGCGGCTGATTTTTGTTCTTTTTTCTAATTAGTGTAAAAAACTTCCTCCGTAAAAAAAAAAATAATAATAAAAATATATATATATATATACACTTCAAAATTCAAATGTCTAGGGGAGATGTCCTCGTTTGTATTGTATTCAGTATTATTTTTAATAATATTTCAACACAATTTAAGTTTTAAACCTTAAAAGATAATAATGAATTACAATTAAGAGGACCTGAATCTTACCTCGATTGAACCGGAACCCTAAATCTACCTGGGGAGATATGAAGGACTAAGAAGGTACAAGTTGCTGGGGTGGGGTACCAAAAATTAAAAATAAAGAAAGCAAGGAGAATGGATAAAAATATTTTCGAAATATCAACAGAAGAATGCTAATTTATATTGTTTTATTCCTTTTCATTTTTGGTCTCCCACTGGATCCTTGACAATTTGTTGTCTACTTACAAGCTTCTGTTTATCTGTGAGGAAAAATATAGATTCAAGTGTATATTATTTTATCGAGAGAATATATAATTGAAAAAAATAATAATAAAAAATTAAAGTTTAAAATTGGAACGTCTAACTCTCTTTGGGGTACTACTACTGCAAATTTACAATATGGTAGTACCCCATGCAAAGGATTATCAACACTTTCATTAATATAAAAAGCCACACAATAATTTCTTTTTTCTTTTCATTTTCACAATTTCTTCCTACGCCAAACCATAAAGTTTTCATGTACAATTTCTTCTTCTAGTTTCTCTCGTCTCAATTTTCTCTTGCTTTCTTTGTTAGTTGGCTAACCACGACAGTCAAATTTCATTTTCTTACCGTCCGCATTCCATTGCAATTATCACACATCCTGCCCGAGTTGCAAATTTCTAAATTCTTAATTATTGAGATTAAAGTAACACTATATAATCCCACTGGGAATGAAACCTCAGGTTAGGTGACTCTAATGTGACATTAAATCATAGATGGAATTATATGACTCATTTAATTCCATGTTTCATTCAACTTGTAATCTACAGCTACCTAAATTGAAGTTATAATTTCAGTGGAACTAAATATCATTACTCCAACTGTTAATATATAGCTGGAGATATGATTATTAATGGCTTTGTTCTAATTTAAAACATGGTCCCTCAACTTCAAAGGTTCATTTCCTTAGCCCATGATTTTCTTTTATTTCAAATCCAACAATCTACACCATGACCTAAATTCTCTATATCATGGTTCGCCTCAATATCTATCTTCACAATTCTTTACAGGTGCCTCAATTAATAATTTTATAACCTTATCCATCAAATATGATACCTTGCTTCACTTTCTTTTTCTTTAATTCAAGTCAAAATTTTAACTAAATGTTGCGATGGCTACACATGTTGGGGGACCTACTTTCTCATCTTCTTTGCAACAATGCACCACCAACCATCTTAGGTTAGTGAACTTAATGCCAAGTATAAAAACATATTTATGCAACAACAATAGCAAATTGAAATTGCGTGGTCACATATCAACTCCAAATCCATGTGTGTCAGATAAGCAAAACGATTTGAAAGGGGCGTTTAGCCTCCTGAGCGTACACAATTGGATTTTCACTGATCTGCAATAAGTTGTTATCAACCCACTCTAAAAAAAGGTTGAACCCCAGTCTTAAAGGTCCCCCATCGCCCCTGCCCTAGAGTATCGTGAGGGAGGTAAATCGTAGATTATGCCTCCAAGGGTACAAGGTGGAAGGCTGCTTATACACTTGCACTTACCCAAGAGCTAAATCCATATTTCAGGATTCGAACCCTTGACGCCCAGCCTCAAGCAAAATTGGATTTCTCCACCCTCTCCTTTTGGAGATGTGCCCTGGGGGCTGTTATCAACCCACTCTAATGCCTCCCTGAGAGAGACGAAAGACTTGTATTGGAAGGCGAACTATAAATAAATATGTGAGTGGCTCTTCATAGAGACTTAGCCCAATGGCTATATATATATATATTCAACAAGTATTAATGTCCATTTTTAAGCAAAAAGCTCTCTAAAGAAAGTTTATGCAGGTCGCAGGATAAATTGAAACACCATTTCCATTTTTTAACCATGTAATGGTAAGAAGGGATCAATATTTATTGATCGTTATACAAATGTATATACAAATTACAATTTTTTTGGATTAGATAAAGATTTTTTTTATTTTCATTTATTTATTTTAATTTTTTGAATTCAATCTAGACAAGTGACTGAACCAGTCTTGAGCATCAAATTCGAGATTTGGGAATCCTCGGAAAAGTTTTTAGCCCTTTCCCAAGCATAGGTGCCTTGTTTCATTGATAGGAGATTGAATTAAGAGAGAGACAGAGAGAGATGTTATTTGTCTTTGTTGGAGGCATATGATATGACATCACATTATAAAACTAATAAAGTGATCACAAATCTACATATTTAATTGTTATTATCATTTTACAGTATATTATCTGCCACATGCAGTACTTGTGATAATCTCTAATAGATACAAATAACATTATTTTAAGAGAAATGGGTCACCTAAGCCTCAAATTTTGATAGAGCCCCTAAATCTTAAGAAATTTCATTCCAGTTAGTTTTATAGACTGAATCTTGAAGAAATATCTCTAGATAGCCTAAATAGAAGGTAGTTTTGTAAGATTAGATCAAAAAATATAAATATTTGAAGAATAGCCTTTAAACAATTATCTTTCCAAAAATACCCCTTATTGTGAAATTGCAACCGAAGCCATTATAATGTATAAAAACCTTCAATTAGGTCCTCAAAGAAATATAGATCTAAAATCTTTAATAAATTTAACCCCAAATATTATACAAAATTTTATTGACATAAAAAACGCAACAGAAAATGAATTAAATTATTTAGAAGAAGATCTGAAAGGATTCTTTACAGAATATTTAGATCAAAAATTAAAAAATAAAAATGTTTCTATAGATAATAGTACAATCAAAATAGAAAATGATATATATAAGCTAATTCTTAACCTAAGAAGAAGAATTAAAGAACTAAATATAATTATTGAAGAAAAAGTATTAATAAAAAATAGTGAATTTTATAAATTCTATTGTGATATTTTAAATACTTATGAAAACTTAAATTGGCTTAAAAATCTTAACCCCTCCGCTGTACGCTCTGACGAGATGGTATCAGAGTCATATTACGAACCAAAAATAATGATGAATATAGTAGATGAAGAAAATATAATTGAAGAATTTTTGAAAAAAGTTGAATAACATAAAAAACCTAGTTATCCCTATTTACCTAAAGACTCTACAAATGAAAGTTTTGGAGATATACATAAAAGCCTAGAAAATCTAGAATATAATCTACAAGTAGGAAACGCTCTTTTAGATAAAAATCTTAAAGGAAAAGATAGGATTATAATTAATCCACCTCAAGATTTTAGGATAACACAAACGGAAAATAATAAAGGGAAAAAACATGAAGAAAAACAATATATGATTACAGATGTAGAAGAAATAGAACAAAAATTCTTAGAATCTACAGGATAAGAGTATGAAGAATATAAAAAACAGTTAGAAGAATTAACCGAAAAAATGGAAAATACAAAAATGAATACTAATCCATCTTCAAGTCAGAATATAAAAGTAGAATTTAGTAGTGATGAAGAAACTGATTATCCTTATGGTACCCCAATACCTAATAAGGCTGATATTAACCAATATAGAAAAACACAGAAAAGATATACTGGAAATATAAGAAAACAGTCCATAAAAGAAATAAACCCAATGAAATCTTATAATGAACCAATTCATACAACTGGGATATGGTTAGATTTAGACTGTGTAGATAAAAATAAAGCTATTGAAACATGGATGAAAAGCACAGATTTAGAAATACAATTTAATAAATGGAAAACATATACAGTTTTTGGATTTATAGAATATACATTCAGACGAATTGTTTCTGAATGGTGGAGAAAATTACCAGAAACTATTAAAGGAAGAATAAAGTATTGAGCATGTAGAACTGAAGTATTAGATAATAGAAATTCTTTAAACGAACAAAATATTCAGGAAATATTAAAAAGATTTGAAAAAATCTTAAGAACAGAATTCTTAAGTAATAGGTATACTTCTAATGATGAAGAAAGAAAACAAGATGAATATAATCAAGGAATGATAGCAATGGAAAATTTAAAGATATGTGATATGTGTGAATTAGAAAGATACACTTGTAAATTTGAAGAAATATACTGTATATTAAACCAAGGAGATTATCAAGAAAATAAACTTATATTAAGATCTTATTTTACCAAGTTATCATTCCCATGGGGAATTAAGTTATTAAAAGAATATGAAAAATTATTACCTCTAGGAGAAGAGGAAGGAGTAAAAATAGATAGTTTTGGAATTAGAATTGAATTTACAAAAAGAATGATAAGCATATGGTGTAGAGAAGTTTTAGAAAATAAAAAAGCTTATAAAATAAGAAAGAATTCATTATGTTGTTACAAAGATAATGACCAAATTGAACAATTTGGATGCCATAAGAAGAAGTATAAAGCATATAAGAAATATAAAAGAAAATTCAAAAACTATAAAAAATTCAAAAAGAGGAATTTTAAACCACATAAAAAATATTTCAAGAAAAGAAATTGGAATAAAAAATTTAAACCAAGAAATATTAAAAAATTTAGATATTTTATTTGTAATGAAGAAGGACACATTGCCCCTCAATGTTCTAAAAAGAAAGATAGACAGAATATAAAAACTCTTAGAATTTATGAAAAATTCCAAGAAGATAGTGACATAGAACCAATTGAATATTTTGAAGATCTAAGTAGTGAATGTAGTAGTATTTATGAATTAAAGACATCCTTGTCAAAAGAAGATTATGAGGAGATAGTATATATGAATCAGGAAGTACAACAATCAGAAATAGAAATAGAAACAACTGAAAAAGTTGAAGACTCTATAGAAGGTATAAATCAAGAAATTACCTTTGATATTAAAAAATACACAGGAATCACTAAGAAGATATTAGACTTACAAGAAAAAGATGTATTCCATCAAGGATTCTTAGGAATTCTACCAAGAGTAAATAAAACAATTGTAAGTATGAATTATAAAGAAATGTCTATCAATATAGAAGATACTATAGGAAAAGCGATGATTCCTAAAATTACAAAAGAATGGGTAAAACAAAAGTTATCCAAAATTTCAGAAAATGTAAGAAATAAATTAAAATGTATTGAATTAGAAGGAGTCCAGATAATGGTGAAATGATTCTTTAGAGAAGGTATGAATATACCAATAGAAATATATTGTATGGACAAGAGAATCTTACAAGATCCTATAGATGGTCTATTAGGAACAGTTGTAGGAAATTTAGTCTATCAGAAGATAATATTTACAGTAAGACCAAATTATGCAATATCATTAAATGATGAAAATATAGACCAAAGTTTCAATTTATATTATAGAATTGGAAACTTGAAAATGTTACGATGAAATAAGGCTATTAGTATAAGCATAAAATCAATTTTTGCCTTTAGTACTAGCCATCATAACAACTTAAGAAAAATAATCGATAATATTATCATACATAAAGATTTTGAGGAATTAGCACAATATATACCTCCTAGGAAATACCAAGAACATGAAGTTACTATACCAGAACAGATAATGCTTGATTTCCTCAAACAAGCTAGAGAAATTAATTCTGAGGGAAAATTAATAAGAAGAAATAGTGTCAGCTTAGAATGAGATAATCTTATTGCAAGATTTCCCTTTAGACAAGACTCTAGGTTAAGTAGATTTAAGAAATTAAGTATTGCTGAACCATCAAGTTCGCAATATTACATTAAGACAAGATATGTAAATCAAGAAGGATATAAGAAGAATCTTCTTGTCCTCATAGATACTGGAGCAGATAAAAGTCATGTAAATGCTAAATTTGTTAGTCATTTAATAGAAGTTGAAATACCAGAACCATATATATTTAAGGATTATTTAGGAAATAATCTTGAAATAAGAAAATATGTTAAATTCCCTCTTATACTTATAGGAGAGGATCAGAAAGAATATATTAAAGAAATAATTCTATATAAAGATGAATTATATGGAGTAGATCATTCACCTATTCTACTAGGAATGAACTTTTTTAAGAAATATAGTCCTTATAAAATCTGCCAATGATATTTAAAGATAACAGTTGATGATAACCCAAACATCATATTAAGAATAGATGAAAATATGAAATCATTATTATCATGGAAAGAGTAATAAGTATTAATCATATGAGTCCATATATTGAAATTACACTTAATATAAAAGGCTATTGTAGAATTAAATTTCATACTTACTTAGATACAGGAAGTACAATAAGTTTTATGCTTACCAAATGTACTACCATCTGAATACTGGATATACAATTCAAAGAAAATAGTCACCGCTACAACAGCAGGTGGAAATAAGGTAATATACAGTAAATATGCTACGCAAATACCTTTTCTAATTTCCTTTAAAGAAATATTTGTTGATACAATATATATGTTAACCACAATTGGATGTGATATTTTATTAGGACAAAATTTCCTATTAAAATATGCATCATTTACACAATATATTAATAAGTATATGTTCACAACACCTTGTGCACATAAAATATTTACACATAAAATAAATAAAGTTGTTACAATTGCATATACAGACATAAACCATCAGAGTCCTTTAACCCAGCGTGGTGGATGTTGGAGTACAGAAAAATTTAAACCAATTATAGTCTTAAAAATGACAACAGAAATAGGATTGAAAAATTGAAAAAATAAATTTCTAAAACATATTTTGAAAATCCATTAGAAAAATGGAATACAGATAAAGTTAAGATAAAAATAGAATTAACTAATCCAGACACTATTGTTAGAATCAAACCCATGAAATATAGTGTTGATGATCAAAAGGAACTTAAAAACCAGATAAAAGAATTGTTAGAAGCCAGATTTATTAGGCCTAGTAAAAGTCCACATAGCAGCCCAGCCTTTATGGTTAGAAAATATAGTGAGATAAAAAGAGGAAAAGCCAGAATGCTGATAAATTATAAAAAATTAAATGAAATTACTAAATTTGATGGATACTACTTGCCAAATAAGGACACCCTTATTAAACAAGTACAGAACAAAAAGATATTTTCAAAATTTGATTGTAAGTCAGGGTTTTGGCAAATCATGCCTACAGAAGAAAGTAAACCACTAACTGCATTTAGTACTCCTAATTTTTTAGGACAATACGAATGGAATGTAATGTCATTTGGGTTGAAAAATGCACCACATATATTTCAAAGGAGAATGGATGAGATTATCAAACCAATTACTCATTTCTGTATTGCATATGTAGATGATTTACTTATTCATTCAAATAATATTGATGAACATATTGAACATCTTGAGAAATTTTGTTATATTATGAAAAAACATGGTATTACACTTTCTCAAAAGAAAGCTGAGATAGCTAGAACAGAAATAGAATTTTTAGAATTATTTATAAAAGAAGGAGAGTTGCAATTGCAATCTCATATTGGAGAAAAATTT
>NW_019265774.1:271924-297207 GCF_002742605.1 Olea europaea var. sylvestris | reverse complement strand
TTGCCAAATAAGGACACCCTTATTAAACAAGTACAGAACAAAAAGATATTTTCAAAATTTGATTGTAAGTCAGGGTTTTGGCAAATCATGCCTACAGAAGAAAGTAAACCACTAACTGCATTTAGTACCCACAATCCTTTAGGACAATACGAATTGAATATAATGCGATTTGGGTTGAAAAATACACCACAGATATTCCAAAGGAGAATGGATGAGGTAATCAAACCAATTACTCATTTCTGTATTGCATATGTAGATGATTTACTTATTCATTCAAATAATATTGATGAACATATTGAACATCTTGAGAAATTTTGTTATATTATGAAAAAACATGGTATTACACTTTCTCAAAAGAAAGCTGAGATAGCTAGAACAGAAATAGAATTTTTAGAATTATTTATAAAAGAAGGAGAGTTGCAATTGCAATCTCATATTGGAGAAAAATTTCAAGAATTTCCTGAAAAAATCAAAGATAAAAAACAATTACAAAGCTTCCTTGGTATATTAAATTATGCCGAAGGATTCATTAAAAATTATGCCAAATTGAAAAATTATTTTCTTCCAAAATTAAGAAAAAATATAATTTGGTCTTGGGAAGAACAAGATTGTGAAAATATAAGGAAAGTAAAAGAAGAGTTAAAGGTATTACCCAAACTTGTAATACCACAAGAAGAAGATTTCTTTATCCTTGAAACTGATGGTTCAGATTATTTCTGGGGAGCAGTATTAAAGGTGAAAAAGAATCATAAAGAATATAAATGTGAAAAAGGTTGTTCTTGTCCTAAGATACTTGCAGGTTATACATCAGGAACATTCAAAAAAGTTGAAACAAGATATGAAACAAACAGAAAAGAACTCATTGCTGTAAAAAGAGGAGTTCAGAAATATGAGGATTATCTATTACCAAAAAAGTTCTTGATTAGAACTGATAATACTCAAGTTAAAGCACTTTTGAAAAATATTGTTGATCCATCTATTACCAATAGATATATTATTAGGATACAAATTTGGTTCTCATATTTCAAATTTGATATTGAATACATAAAAGGTGAAACTAACTTTCTTCTTAATTATCTTAGCAGGGATGGAGCTAGAACAACTAAGGACGAAAGTCCAGATATTTGAGATAAAAGTTTCCTATTTGGAAACACAAATTCAAAATATTCAAGATGGCCTACGGGGCAAAAATATAGCCCTTGAGGCAGAAGTTACTTGTACCAAGTCTAGTATCCCTACGCAGGGACTTGTGAATACTAGTGCTCTCCCCGAGGATAAAGGGAAAGAAAAGAAGGTAATAGGAACCGCCTCACAGGGAAAATTTGAACCTATTACTGGTAATAAAGATATTCAAGATATCAAAAGAGAAGGTAGCTTTTCACAGAGCCAAACTCAATCTAAACTTTCTATTGAAAGGATAGATCCAAAAGATATTATCAAGATATGCCATGAAGCAAAAATTCCCAAAAAAGATAACCATGAAGAAGTAACCCTCTTTATTGTTATTTTTAATATTTTATCAGATTGGTATCTGGAGATTGAAAAGTGGATGAAGACTCTCCACTATTCAAAATAAACAAGATAAATCTTTATCCGGGAGCACCAGTCAACTGGGTACGAAATTGTTTTGAGATAGGAAATATACTTTGTATATATCCTAACAAAGATCTTAAAGAGATAGCTCAACTTCCAGCCAACATCAGGAAAGCTGTTAAAAGATATACTGAAGTCGTCAAGACAACAAATATATATATCAGATTCCATTCAGCAACCATGGAATGGGATCCTGTTCTTGAATATATGTATCCATCGTTCCATGTGATAAAAATGGGACTTACAAATCAACATTTTTTACCAGCCAACCAAAAGGTTGTTAAAAATGGTTATCAAGATATTTTAAATATGATGCTCTACAGAAGAGGAAAAGGGTATAAAGAGATATTTGAACATGTAAGTCAGATAATTACTGAGAAAGAAAAAACATGGGTTTATCCATCTGAAGATCATATTATCTATTCCAATGCAAGGATGGCCACCAAAGAAGAAGATATTTGTTATCTCGATAATTTATTATCTGCAATTATTTCCAACCAAGTGCATGGATCAGAAGATATGGCTAAAGAATTATGCAAATTACTCTGGAACTACAGTGATCACCATTGTGAATACTGTGTTGTTGAAGATATGAGTCAAGCATCCCTTAATGATGAAGAATTCCCTGTAGAATTCTTCGATTCAAAAATGGAAAAGTGATGGTGACTAAAGTAGCCCTTTATCACTACTTTAATAAAGAAATTTATTAAAAAAAACTGTGGCTACTAAAAGATAGAAGATATTGCAAGAAAAGTCTCCATAATAGTGACTACTCCCCACCAATTGTCACAAGTGGTAGACAAACTCAAAAGATAAGGCAAATAATTTCAAAAGAAGAGGTTCACCCAGCAAGAAGATAATGAAGAATTCGGTAGAGATAAAATGGCCTAGCTACCCAACAAAGAAAAGTGAAAACACCTGTCAAGATAAGATTCCTAAAGGCTTCTATAAAAGGGGGCAAGGAGGAAGAAGGAAGATATCTCGAAACAACCTACCTCTTAAACACTCTGAAGAAACACATCTTAGAGATAGATCTTTTGTAATCTGTTTACACCGCTTGTATTCAGAAAAATATTAGATAGCTTGAAGATAGTAAAGCGTGTAATAAGGTAATCACTTATGGAGTTCTAAACTTCATAAGGTGAGTACCAAAGGTATGTAAATATAGTTTGTAAACATGTACAATTTCAGTTTATGAATATCAAAATAAAGTTTGTTATGTTCAACAAAACTTTCATAAAAGGATTTCATTAAGTTTCTCATGATTCCTCAGTAGTACAGATAAAGATTTTAAAAGATTTTCAAGACATTGATTTTGAATGGATGTTAGCCATGTCAAAGTACCCGTCTTTGATGAATTGTTTAGGGGAAAAATGCAGTTTTCTAACAAAATTGTAGCACCTTGTGTGTGAGTTATCTTTTAAAATTTCATTCCAAGTAGGAACTTGATTTTGAAAAGAGTTTGGATAGAGGTGAAAACAGAGACTCTGGATACTGTGAGATAGCGTCTGTGGCAATACGGCTAGTTCTCTAGAATGAGAAATGCAACCTTAATTGAAAAACCTTTTGCGGAAGCAGTTGTGGACCCAAATGATTTCAAAAAACATTTTAATCTTTACTTGATTCAGAAGATTGATTAAGTACATGTAAAGCATCTATAAGAACATACTGGAGGGAAAGCCTGTTTACTTCCACTTGATTATTGTAAGTTATTTACTTGTTTTTACATGCTTATGCTTTAATTATTCTGATGAACAATTCACAAGCATCCACTTCCACTACTAATGATGATAATAATCTTATTTTATTTTTAGACGAAAAAGATGTTTCTTTTTATTTAAATTAGATGAAAAATCTGAAGATATATTTCCTGTTTGTAAAGAAAAAATTGAAGAAATATATAGAGATATAGATTATAATTGTAGAAATAATATAAGATTTGATTCTGTAGGAACTAGTAGAGAGATAAAAAAGGTAGAAGATATTATAACCAATAGAAATATACAAGAAGAAATTTCAGAAGGATTAATTCGAGGATATATAACCAAGAAAGGTCAACCTATAATCTTTGAAAAACTATCAAGATACAAAGAATATTTAAAAGTGTTTGAAAGGTTGAAAAATATAGATATAGGTCCTGATTGATAAATCCTTAAAGATATAAGATACATCTTGCAAATAACTATAGTAAGGGTAAAATAGTATTTTTAATAAAAGAGGCCATTGTGGAAAAAATGAACAATTTTCCAGTCTTTCTAAAAATTACCCCCTGAATCTTAGATCTTCTCGGCAGTGATTGTTAAAAGTAACTCTTATGAGTTCAATTTACCGACGAAAAAGTGAAAATAAATATAAAAACAACTTTATCGAAGTACAAACCTATAGTTAACAAATAATATTGGAAGTATTAATGTAACATCAAGAATGGAGTATTAGAAAATTTTTCCTTTCTTTTCAACCCCTCATTTAAAAAAAAAAAAAAAAACTATTTTATCCATTTTCATTTCTCAAAATGGGGGAAAAATACTATTTCATCCATTTTTATTTCTCAAAATGGGGGCCAAACGGGGGCTCAGTACATTTAGTACGCCAAATATATATATATATATATATATATATATAAAGTTATGCTGGTAATTTAATAACACATAAAAAATTATTTAAATTACAAATAGAATTTTATATATATGTATATATTCATGGAGAAAACTTCGTCAGTAATAATTATGACTCGTATCATCTAAATAAAAGAGAAAAAAAATAAAATAAAAGAAATCTTAACTAACTGACAAATTACTAAAAAAATAAAAATTGGAAAAGTAATAACCGTTTTTCCGTCAATGATCATCAATCGAAGCACAATCGATGATTGCCAACGATATCACGGACAACATATTTCTTCGGTAAACGCTAACGATATGTGTCAATGATCACTAATCGTTGTCGATAATTCTATTTCAATCAACTGTTGGTATAGTTTTTGTCATGCATCATCAATGATCTGATCATTTTGTCTCTTTTTATGATCATTTTTGTGAGGACCCTATTAAATGTTTTGCCTAAGGTCTCCAATTTATATGAATAACGAAATAGAAGGATTTAATAAACATTAGGATAATCAAATCACATAAAGGATAAATAATAAACACTATCACATAATAAATAAAATAAAGGAAACAACTACGTAGACACAACTTCAAAAGGACATAAGAAAATCAGGAAGAAAGCAACAAATTTCATGTGTGTTGTTGGAAAATAAGGGGTTGGAGAAGAAACAACAACAAAATTATAGAAACAAAATGAATAGAAATCACAAAATATGTCAAGAACGAATTTAAGGCTTGAACACGAGATCGTTGTCCTCAAACTATATTTGCCCCCTCTCCATATGAAATGAGATGCTTAACGGTGTTATGACAAATGGTTTGAAGGATTTTAACAAGCTTTGATGCAGAAAATAACAAAGCACGAGGATTTTTTCGCCAAAACTTGATGAACACAATAAAGAAGAAATGAATATGAATTATAATATGGATTTGATTAATTGTGAAACAATATATGAATTTCAAGATGTTTTTTCTTGTTATTTTCTTTGAACATGGCTTCACTTATTTATAGACCTTCATCATGTATACTAAATGGTGCCAAAAACCAAGTGAAAGGTCACCAAATTTGAAATGGAAACAGTAAAAAACGGCTAGCCAACGGTCACAAACGCTACCATGCGACCGCATGGCATAATCGCATCGTTTAAATGTAACCAGCCCATAAACTCTCGGTAAGTGGCCATGCGGTGGCTCATGTGATATTGGGCAACCGTTTGTTTTTAATTTCAGCACCGTCCACCGTCCACCGTCCATTTTGTCTTTCACAGAAGCCACTGACCAGTTTCATCCATATGCGGCCACCGTCCATTTGTTCCAGGCCACCGTCCATTTTGGCTTTAATTTGTTGGCTTTGAACAACCAACTTCAACATGTGTCTCTTTTCTAATTGTGGCATGTCACTGGAGGTTTCAGAAAACACTTATTATAGTTTAGTTGGAAGGTGGTGGAGACAAGGTTGGAATGGTAGGGATCTTAGGGATAGAGGGGAAAGATGGCATTGGGGGCAATGAGACCTTTGGAATTCCCGGAATTGCTGGAATAGTTGGCTGGGCAGGGTTAGTTGGAATGGAAGGCATCGGTGGTATTGCAGGTTTTGGGAGACTCTGGATGGTCGGAATTGATGGCATCGGTGGCAAAGTTGGTAGTGGTACTGATGGAATTGTCAGCATTCATGGTAGAGGAGGAGGCAACGATGGCAATAGATTACGTGCGGCCTGACAATTTTTATTACTAGTGAGGACTAGCAATGCAAGAAACAAAGTACAAGTGTAAATGTTTCTACCCATGATTGTTTGATGATTGAAATGAATGACACAGCAAAAGTTTTGAATTTGATGGTGGAAAAGAAATGGGATTTGGGTATTTATTTATAGGAGGAGTTCATTGCCAAGGTTGCAAACTATATGTTTAATGTTGTTGGAAATTGGTTCAGTTTGGTTATGACTATGATCGGTGGTTTGGAAATGCACCTTCGTTTGCAAGACTTTAAAATGGTTAGTGAGTATAATTTTGAATTGTTCAGAATATGTTCATAGTTGACTTTGTATGGAGAAAAAATCACCGATGAAGATATGCTGGAAAAAACTTTCTCTACCTTTCATGCCTCGAATGTGCTCCTGCAGCAGCAATATCGTGAGCGTGGCTTCAAAAAGTACTCAGAACTTATATCTTGCCTACTAGTTGCTGAACAAAATAATGAATTGTTAATGAAAAATCATGGATTACATCCAACTGGTTCTGTACTATTGCTTGAAGTAAATGGTACTACATTGTTTGAAGCAAATACAATATCAAGACAAGGACGTGGACACGGATTTGGATGTGGACACGGACACGGACTTGTACGTGGAATAAATCATGGAAGAAATAATCAACAAAGTTATCAACAACAAGACAATAAATTCAAAAGGCACAAAGCAAACGAGAGTGGTAAATCTAAAAAGGAGTATGAAGAAAGTTGCTTCAGATGTGGAATGAAAGGGCATTGGGCACGTACGTGTCGTACCTCAAAACATCTTGTGGATCTCTACAAGTGATCAATCAAGGAAAAAGAAAAATTGGAGACTAATTTTACTGATTATGATGGTCCAATTGATGTGACTCATTTGGATTTCTACAATTTTTTTACTGATCCAAATGAAAATATTGACCATTTGGTCGGGGGTGGTGTGATAGAAGATATAGATTAATTTACTAGTATTTCTTTCGTTTTAAAAATTTAGTATGAAACATGTTTTTACTTTTCCGCACAAAAATAAAAAAATAAAAAAAAATAAAAATCTATTATGCCCCATTTTTTTCATGATATTAAGTAATGTTTACTTCTTTAAATCTAAATTCAAGTTTTTTTTTAAAAAATTTTTGTTTATTTTGTTATATTTATAGATTCATGATGGATAGTCAAGACAGCTGCTTAATTGATAGTGCAACTACACATACTATTTTTCAAGACAAAAAATACTTTTTGGACTTAATATTAGTTGAAAATAATGTTAACACGAAATCGGGTGCGTCGAATATCGTTGAAGGCTCCGGAAGAGCTTGTATTATTTTACCAAATAATACAAAATTATATATTGACGATGCACTTTATTCTAGCAAATCCAGAAAAAATTTGTTTAGTTTTAAAGATATTCGTTGCAATGAATATCACATTGAGACGATGCAAGAAAATAATGTTGAATATCTTTGCATCACTTCTTTTGTATCTGGCAAGAAGCAGATAAAAGAAAATTTTCATGCACTTCTGTCTAACATGTATTTTACATTTATAAAAATGGTCGATTCAAATAGTGTTACGAACTAGAAGTTCGTTAATTCAAAAAGTTTTGTGCTTTGGCATGATCGACTTGGACATCCAGGAGCCATAATGATGCGTCGAATAATAAACAACTCACATGGACATCCTTTAAAGAACCAAAAGATTCTTTTATCTAATAATTATCCATGTGTAGCTTATTCGTAAGGCAAGTTAGTCATTAGACCTTCAACTACAAAGGTCAATATTGAATCTCCAACTTTCTTGAAAAGAATACATGGAGATATATGTGGGCCAATACACCCACCATGTGGACCATTTCGTTCCTTTATGATATTAATTGATTCTTCTACAATATGGTCACATGTTTCCCTACTTTCAACTAGGAATGTAGCATCTGCTAAACTACTTGCTCAAATCATAAAATTGTGAGCACAATTCCCCGATTACTCAATCAAGACTATTCGTCTTGACAATGCTGGTGAATTTAGATCACAAGCATTTGATGATTATTGTATGTCAATTGGGATTGAAATTGAACATTCAGTTGCACATGTTCATACATAAAATGGTTTAGCGAAATCGTTTATTAAACGTCTACAACTTATTGTTAGACCATTACTTATGAAAACAAAACTCCCAACTTTTGTTTGGAGTCATGCCATATTACATGCTGCATCATTGGTTCGTATAAGACCAACTGCCTATCATCAATATTCACCTTTGCAACTTGTATTTGGTGATGAACCTGATATTTTTCACCTACGGGTTTTAGTTGTGCAGTCCAAGTTTCTATTTCACCCCCACAATGTACTAAAATGAGTCCCCAACGAAAACTTGGGATTTATGTGGGTTTTAATTCACCATCTATTATTAGATATCTTGAACCTTTAACGAGTGACTTATTTACTGCACGTTTTGCAAATTGTCATTTTGATAAAATGACTTTCTCAACTTTGGGAGGAGAAAAACTTCATCCTAAAAAACAAGATAGAATTTCTTGGAATGAGACAACTCTATCTCATTTTGATCCCCGCAGCAATCAATGTGAACAAAAGGTTGAAAAAATCATTTATTTGCAAAGAGTTGCAATTCAACTACCTGATGTATTTGTTGACATGAGAAAAGTGACAAAGTCATATATTCTAACAGAAAATATTCCAGCAAAAATTAATGTCCCTGCAGGACAATTTGCTGTAGCAAATGAATCTCAAATACGCCAGAAGCGTGGTCGACCAGTTGGTTCAAAAGACTCTGTACCTCAAAAAAGAAGAGTACAAGAGAAAAACTAACCAAAAATTTCAGAAGAAATCACATTAGAAAAAATTGATCAATCAAATATTGAATGTACGATTCCTGAAGAACCAGAGGTGTCCGAAAATAATGAGATCTCAATAAATTATATGATATCTCATAAATTATGGGAGCGGAATAATATTGTTATAGACAATATTTTCGCCTTTAACATGACTCTTGATATTATGCAAAATGAGGATCCTGAACCACAGTCTGTTAATGACTGTCGAAATAGAAATGATTGGCCAAAATGGAAAAAAGCCATACAGACATAATTGAATTCTTTGGAGACACGAAAAGTGTTTGGATTAGTAGTTTGAACATCTGAAAATGTAATCCCTGTTGGATACAAATGGATTTTTGTACGAAAGAGAAATGATAATAATGAAATTACAAGATACAAAGCCCGACTAGTGGCTCAAGGTTTCTCCCAAAGATCGGGAATTTATTATGAGGAAACATATTCTCCCGTAATGGATACCATCACTTTTAGGTTCTTAATTAGTTTGACCATGTCACAAGGGCTCGATATGCGCCTTATGGATATAGTAACTGCCTACCTATATGGTTCACTTGACAGTGACATATATATGAAAGTCCTTGAAGGATTTAAGGTGCTAGAAATAAATGATACATGTCCGAGAACTATGTTCTCAATTAAATTGTAAAAATCATTATATGGATTGAAACAATCCGGACGCATGTGGTATAATCGCCTTAACGAATATTTGATGAAAGAGGGTTATAAAAATGACGATATCTGCCCATGTGTTTTCATAAAGAAAACAAATATTGGATTTGCAATTGTGGCAGTTTATGTTGATGATTTAAATGTAATTGGAACTCCTGAAGAACTCAACAAAACTACAGATTATTTGATAAATGAATTTGAGATGAAAGATTTGGGGAAAACCAAATTTTGTCTTGGATTACAAATTGAACATTTTTCAGAGGGATTATTTGTTCATCAATATACTTATACAGAAAAAGTCTTGAAACACTTTTATATGGATAATGCACATCTATTGTCATCACCTATGGTTGTTCGATCACTTGATGTGAAAAAAGATCCATTTCATCCTCTTGAAGATGGAGAAAAGATTCTTGGTCCTGAAGTACCATATCTTAATGCAATTGGAGTATAACTTATCTTGCAAATTACACTCGACCTGACATAGCTTTTTCTGTAAATCTCCTTGCAAGATATAGCTCTATACCAACTCAAAAGCATTGGAATGGTGTTAAACATATTTTTCGTTACCTAAAAGGTACTATTGATATAGGACTATTTTATTCTCAAAAGTCATGATCTGCTTTAGTGGGATATGCAGATGCAGGTTATCTCTCCGATCCACATAAAGCTAAATCATAAACAGGGTATGTATGTGTTTACACGTGGAGGAATAGCTATATCATGGAGATCTGTGAAGCAATCCTCGACAGCAACATCCTCAAATCATTCTGAGACTATTGCAATCCATGAAGCAGGGTGAGAATGTGTATGGTTGAGGAATATGACCCATCATATCCAATAATCATGTGGATTGACTTCAACAAAAGATAGTCCAACAATTTTGTTTGAAGATAATGCAGCTTGTATCGCACAACTCAAGGGAGGCTATATCAAGGGCGACAGGACGAAGCATATTTCTCCAAAATTCTTTCATACACATGAACTTCAGAAGAATGGTGACATTGATATTCAAAAAATTCGTTCAAGTGACAATGTGGCTGATCTATTCACAAAAGCGTTGCCAACATCTACATTCAAGAAATTAGTTCATGAGATTGGAATGCGTCGACTCAAAGATTTTCAGTGATTCGCTTAGGTTTTGTCCCATTGGGTTTTCCTAGCAAGGTTTTAATGAGGCAACATTTAATTTTAATACTCCAAAATAACTGTACTCTTTTTCCTTCGTTTGATTTTTTTTCCCATTGGATTTTTATCAAACAAGGTTTTAACGAGGCAGATATTTTGTAATATGTCATTCAAGAGAGAGTGTTGTAAATGGAAAGCCCATTAAAGTTTATTGGTGAATGACATTTGTACTCCTGTAACCCTAGAAATTATTACCATTATATCTCTGATTTTTACCTATAAATATAGGGTTTTGGTTTTCAATAATACACACAAAAAATTTATTGAGTTTTCTCTATTCTTTTTGAGTTTTCTCTATTATCTTTTCCTCTCATTTTATAACAAATTAGTTAATATTAGTATAACTAATTAAAAATTGTTCTTGGTAATAAATGAATTGACATTTTCTATAAAATGTGTTTTATATAAGTTATTGAATTCTTAAATTGTATATGTTTCTAATTGGCTGGGGTTGATAGACCAAGTTTTGCCTAGAAGAAATTTGTTCCCCCCCTTCCATCCCTTTCAATTATTCGTCTAATTTAATACTGATTCAATACTTGAGCATTCCAAGATTCTCACAAGTCCATCGTTTATAAAGCAACTTTTATCATTTCCACAACCATTAATTAAATTAAATTTTGTATTAGGCTTTCCTATCTAATTCAATATCCAGTCATTGGATAAAAAAGCTTAGTCAAACAATGTTATTGTCAAAATAACCTTCCTTCAATGTTTTTTGATGAAATAACCTTCACTTACAAAAAACAATAAACAAATAAAATCAAATATCTAAAATACACTCACCATTAAAAATATTCAAATACCGTTTTCAATCCAATTAAATCCCTCAATTCCTCTACAAAAACCCATCGACACGCTTTCTCAGTGGTTGCTTCCTTAAAATCTTGTTATTCATTGTTTTCTTCATCTATCTTTTTTAATATTTTGAGCATTTGAACAAAAATTTTGGTATCTATATTATCTACATTGAAATCTCTACTATATTTAAAGAAAGAAGAAAGTTATTTTTAGAAATCTTATTTACATTGGTACTTTTATTGTTGAATATAGTATAAAATGATATTTTAGTTGATTTTATTTTCGCATTTGGTGTATATTTGTACCGTCCGCAACTATTGGACGATAACGACACTCCAGTCGTTATTAGCAGTGTAGAATGACACTACAGTCATTATCTTCCATGTAAAATGACAGTACAACCGTTATCTATTATGATCTGTCCATTACTGATAATAAATTTTGGTTACTTTGATAATTTAAATATGGTAACTATTTTCATATTACTTTTATATATACTTGAGTAAATTATTTAACTTTTTGTTTTATTTACAAATATGGATTCTGTAGAAATGATATGGGTACAGATATGCTATTTTGTCGAGTTTAAAAAGACTGAAGAAGGCAAATGGACATGGGATTATGTAGGAAACAGTGAAGAAAATGTGGATATTCTTTATGTTCCATCTAGCATTTCATATATAGAGTTGTACAACAAAGTGCAAGAACTTGTTAATGTGGATTCAAAGTTATATAAAATTGAGATGCTGTCTCTTAATCCCGGAATGTCTGAGTTTTCAGTTCCACCACAAAGGATTAACAGTGACATGAAAGTGAAGTGGTTTCTTTCTATTTGTAAAAAACATCCTCTTTGCATGACTATTTCGACAAAAGTTGCATGTGAATATGATAGGGTAAGGGAGTTTGAAAGAGATTGTGGAGTAGAAACTAATGGTGAAGTAAAAAAGGGAGATGTGAGCCATCAAAATGAAGTTGAGCAATATGATGGCGATCATGGAAATGATAACATAGATGGAAACTCTGTGGATTGGGATAACTGGCATATAATTCAAGGTAGTTCCGAACAACAAGATTTCGAAGATAAATCTCCTCCAAGAGATGAAAACAATGTTGATTTCTCCATGGAAGAGGGCATTATTGGTACTTCAACACAAGTCGTGTGTTCAATTCCTTATAGATCATCGGTTAGGATTCCGAAAAATGAGGATGTACACGATGATGAACTATTTCCAACTAAAACTGCTTTGATATCAAAACTCCAGCTACTTGCCATGAAGTACCAACTTGAATTTAAAGTGAAAAAATCAAATAAGAGTGTGTATACAGTCGTTTGTGTTGAGGAAAGTGGTAACTGGTGCTTACAGGCAACGAGCATAGCTGAATCTGAGATTTTTCAAATACGAAAATATTCTGGCCATCACATTTGCTCCATGAGTGTTCATCGCAGGGATAATAGACATGCTACCTATTCGATAATTGGAAAACATGTAGCTCCAAAATATCAGGATGCCAACATAGTGTACAGACCAAGAAACATTATCAATGACGTTTGTTGAGAGTTTAGCATAACTATAAAATATCAAAAGACGTATATGGCCAAAGAATTTGCTTACAAAGAGGTTCGAGGTAGCCCTGATGATAGCTATGCAAAGTTACCATTCTATTGTCATGTTTTGGAGAGAAATAATTCTGGCACGTTGACCTTTATTGAAACTGATAATGATGGACATTTCATGTATTTCTTCATGGCATTAGGACCAAGCATATATGGATACCTCTCTTCAATTCGACGGGTAATTTGTGTGGATGGAACATTTTTGAAATCTAAGTATCGAGGTACGTTACTTGTTACCACATGCCAAGATGCAAATCGTCAAATTTATCCACTTGCGTAGGGCATAGTGGATTCAGAAAACAATGACTCATGGACTTGGTTTTTTCAAAAGTTGCGACAAATAACCGGTGACATAAACGAGCTAGTTTTTATATCTGACCGTGCAACAAGCATATCAAATGGCTTCAACAGCATCTATCTTAACGCACATCATGGACATTGTATATGGCATTTGCAAACTAACTTGAAGAGCAAGTTTCCTCGCATAGATATTGTGTCGTTGTTTAGAGCTACTACAGAGGCATATAGTTTGGCAAAATTTGAGATTAATATGCAAGCATTGTGTAGTCTACACGAGAAAATCCGAGGGTACTTAGAGGATGATGTTGGCGTGGAGTATTGGTCAAGAGCAAATTTCAATGGAATCAGATACAATAGTATGACCACAAACAATGCATAATCATTAAATTCATTGTTAAGAAGTGCTTGAGAATTTCCTATACTTGCTTTGATCGAGCATATCAGGGAAAAGATGCAGAGATGGTTTCATGTTAGGCGTGTTGATGCCGAAAAATGTACAAGCTACCTCATCCGGCACTTGGAGGAGAAAATGTATGATAGGTACAATGAGTCAAAAGGTTTAGAGGTAAAAGATCTTAGCCCAGATGAAATGAAAAGTTTCATTGTTAATTTGGAGAGGGGGACATGCACATGTAAGGAATTTGATCTTGACTAATTTCCATGTGCACATGCAATTGTAGTAGTAAGGGATGTTGGAGACAACTGTTATAGGTTTTGCTCTCCATTTTATAGCACTTTTTACTGAAAACAAGCTTATTCTGAATATATATATCCACTGCTAAATGAGGCAAACTGAGAAATTCCTGATAATGTTCGATCAAGAAAAGTAATACGATCGTTAAAACGAAGAAGAAGTGGATGTCCACCAAAAAAAAAAAGAAACAATCAGCATGAGAGGTGTGCAAGTCTCGTAAGTGTAGTGGGTGTTTGAAAACTGGGCATAACCATATCACTTGTATCGATCGTGTAACTGGGTATAACTATATCACTTGTACAGATCGTGTACCGCTTAGCGAGAGACATGAATGATGAAGACAAAACAGCACATCTGTCGAATTTTGACTTTTATGATGTGCTTCTTTTGTAGTATTAAAAAGGACGGTGGTGTTATGATTTACTGCTTTCGTCATTCGTAAATGTAAATTATTTAAAATGTTTGGAATGATTCATTTTGTCATTGTCTTAGAATCGATAAAGCCATAACGACATATATCTTTTGTTTTATTATATCAAAACATCACTCGCGCCTTTTTGTATTTTACCTAAAAAATAAAGAAATATTATTGATTTAAAAACAATTTATTTCTAAATATTTAAGTTATCAATCATTCGTATCGTGTTTACATAACTAACAACACTTGTGCTGTTTTCATAACAGTAACAACACTAGTGTTGTTCTCATTTTTCATGTTGTCCAAGTAATGCGAGTATCTCTCGAAATTTGTGAGTAGCATGTCCATCTCGTGAGCCAAATGAGTTCAACTTATCAAATATCGAGGCCCGAAAAGCTCGTGGCTGCTCGTACTCGTGCTTATGGATAGAACGACACAAGTGACGTTTAACGGTACTTGTGTCGTTTTGTTGATTTCTCCCATTTTTCGCTTTATTTTTACCGCGTTGACCTCAAGGATCGGACCTCCTAACTTAAGAAAGTCAGAATTATTGATTACGTGATAGATAACAATGAAATCGGCATGGATTTTGGATGTCGAGTTAGTCAAATCACAAGTCACCATCCACGTTCGTTAGAAAACCAGAGTAACGAGGGTATCTCTCAAATTATGAGAGCGGCATGTCCATCTCACGATTCAAATGAGTTCAACTTATCGAATATTGAGGCCCAAAAGGCACATGGTTGCTCATACTCGTGCTTATGGACAGAACGACACAAGTGACGTTTAACGACACTTGTGTCGTTCTGTTGATTTCTCCAATTCTTCGCTTCATTTTCACCGCGTCGACCTCAGGGATCGGACCTCCTAACTTAAGAAAGTCAGATTATTGATTACATGAGGGATAACAACGAAATTGGCATGGATTTTGGATGTCGAGTTGGTTAAATCACAAGTCACCATCCACGTTCGTTAGAAAACCAAAGTAACGAGGATATCTCTCGAATTATGAGAGCGGTATGTCCATTTCACGACTCAAATGAGTTCATCTTATCGAATATTGAGCCTGGAAGGCTCGTGGCTGCTCGTACTCGTGCTTATGGACAGAACGACATAAGTGACGTTTAACGACGCTTGTGTCGTTCTGTTGATTTCTTCCATTCTTCGCTTCATTTTCACCGCATCGACCTCAGGGATCGGACCTCCTAACTTAAGAAAGTCAGATTATTGATTACATGAGGGATAACAACGAAATTGGCATGGATTTTGGATGTCGAGTTGGTCAAATCACAAGTCACCATCCACGTTCGTTAGAAAATCAAAGTAACGAGGATATCTCTCGAATTATGAGAGCGGTATGTCCATTTCACGACTCAAATGAGTTCATCTTATCGAATATTGAGCCTGGAGGCTCGTGGCTGCTCGTACTCGTGCTTATGGACAGAACGACATAAGTGATGTTTAACGACGCTTGTGTCGTTCTGTTGATTTCTCCCATTCTTCGCTTCATTTTCACCGCGTCGACGTCAAGGATCGACCTCCTAACTTAAAAAGTCAGAATTATTGATTACGTGACGAATAACGATGAAATTGGCATGGATTTTGTATGTCGAGTTGGTCAAATCACAAGTCACCATCCACGTTCGTTAGCAAACCAGTAATGAGGGTATTTCCCAAATTATGAGAGCGGCATGTCCATCTCATGACTTAAATGAGTTCAACTTATCGAATATCGAGGCCCAAAAGGCTCATGGTTGCTTATACTCATGCTTATGGACAGAACAACACAAGTGACATTTAATGGCACTTATGTCATTCCATTGATTTCTCCCATTTTTCACTTCATTTTCACCGCGTCGACCTCAAGGATCGGACCTCCTAACTTAAGAAAGTCAAAATTATTGATTACGTGTTGGATAACGACGAAATTGGCATGGATTTTGGATGTCGAGTTGGTCAAATCACAAGTCACCATCCACGTTCATTAGAAAATCAGAGTAACGAGGGTATCTCCCGAATTATGAGAGCGGCATGTCCATCTCGTGACTCAAATGAGTTCAACGTATCGAATATCGAGGCCCGAAAGGCTCGTGGCTGCTCGTACTCGTGCTCATGGACAGAACGAACCAAGTGACGTTTAATAGCACTTTTTTGTTCTGTTGATTTCTCCAATTTTTCACTTCATTTTCACCGCGTCGACCTCAAGGATCGACCTCCTAACTTAAAAAAGTCAGAATTATTAATTACATGACGGATAACGACGAAATTGGCATGGATTTTGGATGTCGAGTTGGTCAAATCACAAGTCACCATCCACGTTCGTTAGAAAACCAAAGTAATGAGGGTATCTCTTGAATTATGTGAGCAGCATGTCCATCTAGAGACTCAAATGAGTTTAACTTATCGAATATCGAGGCCTAGAAGGCTCATGGCTGCTTGTACTATTGCTTATGGACAGAACAACACAAGTGACGTTTAACGGCACTTGTGTCGTTCTATTGATTTCTCCCATTTTTCGCTTTATTTTCACCGCGTCGACCTCAAGGATCGGACCTCCTAACATAAAAAAGTCAGAATTATTGATTACGTGACAGATAATGACAGAATTGGCATGAATTTTGGATGTCGAGTTGGTCAAATCACAAGTCACCATCCACGTTCGTTAGAAAATCAGAGTAACGAGGGTATCTCCCGAATTATGAAAGCGCCATGTCCATCTCGTTACTCAAATGAGTACAACTTATCAAATATCGAGGCCCGAAAGGCTCATGGCTACTCGTACTCGTGCTTATGGATAGAACGACACAAGTGACGTTTAATGGCGCTTGTGTCGTTCTGTTGATTTCTCCCCTTTTCGCTTCATTTCCACGGTGTCGACCTCAAAGATTAGACCTCATAACTTAAGAAAGCTAGAATTATTGATTATGTGACGGATAACGGCAGAATTGGCATGAATTTTGGATGTTGAGTTGGTCAAATCATAAGTCACCATTCACGTTCGTTAGAAAAACAGAGTAACGAGGGTATCTCCCGAATTATGTGAGCGGCATATCCATCTCGTGACTCATATGAGTTAAACTTACGGAATATCGAGGCTCGGATGGCTCGTGGCTGCTAATACTCGTTTTCTTCTCAATAACGGCACAAATATCGTTATATAAACATTATCGTCGCTTGGATCGTTACCGTTATTAAGTTTGTGTCACTATAACGCCAGTTATGTCGTTCTCCATATCTTTTCAAGATTAGTGACGACACAAGTGTCGTTCTCATAGACTTGTCTAACGACACAAATTTTTATTTTTTTATTTATTAATTTTTTTATCTCATGGAGTTTATATATACTAAAATTATTATTATTTTTTAATATTGATGGCATGATGCGTGTGTGGAAGAATAAATCTTCTTATTATGCTAATAGAATTACAATAAATCTTATCAAAAAATAACATAAAAAAATTGTTTTTATCTTCAACAAAAAAACGCATTTAAAAATTAGCAATTTCATAACCACTTATTTTATTTTTTTATTCTTGGAAATACAATTATAAAAAAGGAAACAATATTGAATTATAACATTTAATATTTAAGAAATTCAATATTAAATAAATTTTATACATTTATAACAAATTATATACCTATATATGCAGCTTACCGTATTTGTAGGCAGCTTACCGTATATGCTGCTTACCATATTTGCAGCTTACTGTATTTACAGTTTGCCGTATATGATGCCTACCTTATTTGCACCTTACCATATTTGCAGCTTACCGTATATGCCGCCTACTGTATTTACAATTTACCGTATATGCCGCCTACTGTATTTGTAGCATACTGTATTTTTATATACTGATTTTTACACTTACAAATATTGAGAATGCAGAACACTGTGTATTCATTTACCAAACCAAATTTCAAAAAAAATTTCAGATTTTTATTTTTTTTACATTAGCATAAAATAAATATTAAATATACATGAAGCACAGAATATAAATGCATATGAATATGGTGCTCAATCTTCAATTTTCAAACATTGAATTACATAAAATTTAGAAATATAATCTTCACATTCAACTCAATCATATCAACAATATCAAAGAATACTAGCAAAATAATTTGTATAATCTCGTATATTTCTTATTCAAATATGAAATATACAAGTATATTTTTTCTAGATGACACAATGCTATTATGCAATTGTAAAAATAATTTGCAATTATTTTTTTATATCATGAAAATATTTCTAGATATTGCTTCAAAAATTTTCCAAAAAACTAAAATTCATAAACTACTAAAAATACGATAAATATAAAATTCGTGCAACGCACGTGATAGTGACTAGTATATTTAAACATAACGATAGTTATGCCGTTTTAATGTTTAATCTCAATGCAGTAACGGCACAAGTGTCATTCTATGCTTGGTAACGACACTTGTGTCGTTCTTATGAACATGTTTGTGTCTTTGTAACTCTAAATGTGTCGTTCTCCCTACCTTTTCAATATCAGTAACGACACGAGTGACGTTCTCGGATATAATGACTGTTTAACATAACAATAGTTATGCCATTCTCATGGCTTTTCTCTCATATCATTAACGGCACAAGCGCTGTTCTCTTGAACAAAACTTGACCAAAATAATGACCGAATTGTCATTTTCATAGAAATGCATAAGCACATTTAAATGAAAGACATAAAAGCGTTGTTCTCTTGAACAAAACTTGACCAAAGCAAGCGCCGTTCTCTCATATCATTAACGGCACAAGTGTCATTCTATGTTTGGTAACGACACTTGTGCCATTCTTATGAACATGTTTGTGTCTTTGTAACGCTACATGTGTCGTTCTCCCTATCTTTTCAATATCAGTAACGACACCAGTAACGTTCTCGTATACAATGACCGTTTAACATAATGACAGTTATGACATTCTCATGGCTTTTCTCTCATATCATTAACGGCACAAGCACCGTTCTCTTGAACAAAACTTGACCAAAATAATGACCAAATTGTCATTTTCATAGAAATGCATAAGCACATTAAATGAAAAACATAAAAGTTGTAACTACAATTAACATTCAACTTGAAGCAAACATTTACGACTACAAAAATAAATCTCCAAGGTATAAATACAAAAATAACATCAAAACATTCCCTAAATCTATGGATCAAAGTGCCATGCAAATATCTCTGCAGCTAATTTGTTCCTCCAAATAGACATATATTCCGAACTAGTCAAATCCATATTCAATTGAACTTGTAAAAACTCAATGTACTTTATTGTGAAAAGCCCACAATCAGACCTACAAAATAATAATGGGAAAAAAGTTAGATAGACATGACATAGACGAAAGAAGTCATAGATATTGGTGCTAAATGTTATATTGAACCAAGTTTACCCGTTTGTTTGTCTAGGAACTACAAACCTCTGATAACGAAACATGCTGGTGCTGAAATTTTCTTCACGCGCAATGTTTTCCTTTATCAACAAGAGAATTACCACTTGAATAGGTCTCATGCATTCGGCTAGCTGAGCAGTGCGGATGTGTTTTGGCAAACTACCATAAATATAAATAGTTCGCTTCGTCAAATCAATCTTCAGTGCAAACCAATGAGAACCCGGTACACAATAAGGAACGTACAAAAATCTACATTTATTCTAGTGTTTATCGAGCACCGGTGAAGCCCCTTCAACATAATCGACGAGCGCTTGGTCAAATACGTAGTTACCATTTTTCTTCTTACGTATATCCACTTTTAGGTAGGCTTTCTTAACAAGTTGCCAAAAATAACAATCCAATATAGCACAATCTTGCTAAAATATATGTGGATATGTCATTGCCCTTTCCCTAATGTGGTATAAGGCCGAGTCGATATGTTGTACATCAAAACATGATTAATTAAATGCATTATTTCAATAATAATAATTCTAATATACATATATTGCTTACATCATCAATAAGCCACCCGTCATCTTTCAATAGTTCATCAAAGAATTTTCTTTGCACTTTACACATAGCCAAGGATACTATATCACTGTGACGACAATAATATCAAACTAAGCTAACTTGCAAATTCGAAATTACGTCAACCACTGCAATAAAATAAATTACCTCGTGATGCATTTCCCAACCACTTGTTGAGGTCTTCAACTTTCACAGGATCTACTTCCCTTAAAGGGTCATATCCTTGAATGTTCAACAATTTTCTCCACTTTAAGGGATTAGTGTATGGAGAAAGCAGCATGATCGCTCTTCTCTAAACTCGATGCCCCTTTCCTACAGCTAATTCAAAATTCGGATCCTCGATGACAATGATATCATTACTAGGTTGGCAAACATGTGAAGATGCCGAAGGCTTCTCATAATCATCTACAAAAGTTGATGGAACACAATTCAATCCATTTTAACACACAAGATTAAAAAGTGAAATATTGAAATTTAAATTATTTTTATCTTTGTTAGATATGTTGAATCCTCTTTTGTCCTTGACACCTTCTTTGTGACATCATCTTGTCGAGCTTTTTCGATCCGAAAGGTCTCTCTGGTCTATACTAAAGGCCGTTGTTGGTACAAAACTATAACAGATGAAGGAGCTGGCACAAATCCTACAAATGGGACCCAACATAAAAATTCTTTGTAGCTTATAGCAAAAAGTAGAAGAGAAAATATACCATCATCATATGTAGGAAAAGCCTTGGGTTGCTTATTAGGTATGACTTATTCATGAGAGCATTCTTCAATAATTACTTTATCTCGCTCTCTTGCCTCTTTGTTCTGTTGATTGCATGTATTAAAAGCTCGATCATCAAATTCGCTTCTTTCCGACTGAACTCCACCTTGTCCAGCTAATTGGAGATATAAATCAATTTTCCTTTCTACTCGATCGAAGCGCTCTGACATCTTACATCGGAGCAACACCTCTTATTTCTTGTTTTATTATATGAGCGATATAGTCATAAGAAGGTGGGGGTCATCTAGTTGTCTTGAATGAATGTAGATGGCTAGACATAGATGGTCGATCCGATGTCTTAGGACATTGTGGGTAAGCGAAACTTGATTGAGCATCGTCACTCTGAGATTCTTTTTCGCCTTCATCCTAAGAAGTGACATTATCCAACTAAGGATCCGCTTCATCATCAAAAGGTCCGGATTCCTTCCAGAATGGCTCCAGCAATTCATCGTCTGTAGGATTTAGCGTAACGTACCTCCATCTAAAAAAACAAGAAATATTCAGCAAATTGTTTTGTTATAGTTATCGAGATGCCATTTACATTTTGATAAACAAAACTCACATTTGACGATTCAAAGATTGTGCAAAGTATATCCTTCCCGAGTTGCTTGGACATTTCTCGGCCTATCATTCTTGGAATTCTAGAATCGACTGTTACATGACCGAGCTTTTTTCCAACACTGGGAATTGCTTCAAATACCCAAATCTGTATAATCACAAATTTAATTTTTAGTAATATAATTAAAGAAAATGTAAAGTTTAAATGATTTTAGAACATATTACCATGATTGCAAGTGGAAATCCATGCAGAGAATACGGATATCGCTAAGAACTTTTATAACCCTTCAATATGTCTCCCAAATTACGTTTAAAGACCTTAATAGTGTACTCGTATGACTTTCTCCCTCTCGAATAGTTGTTAAATCCATCGAGATCATCCACCAAATAAAACAACCATGGGTTAACAAATGTATTTTCCTCTGCTGCCAAAAGCACGTACATCAGTATGACGAGGAGGCCCAACTTATATTTATCATTCTTATGATTCTACAATTTTGCCCTAGTTTCAGATCCTCTTTCTCCAAATCCTCAGCTTTAAGCCCAGTCACCAGTATGAATTCTTGCAATCCAAACCTTGCAAGCTTGTCTCCAACCTTAATAAATACTTCATTTTCTTTTGAGGTACTTGTTGACCTTAGAATCAATTGGTGGACTAATTGGGATGCAAGCTTTATATTTCTTAGGCTTAGCAAATGTCCAAAGCAGGAGTTGGTGAATTGGTCCTGATGCTTGTCATCTAAGCTGTAGAAAACCTCATTAATCAGTTTCATTCTACTTCTATTACTTATCTTCACGTTCACTATGTTTTCAGCATCCATTTTTCCTATGGTAAAATGCAAAACAATAATTGAGTTAGCAATCTTATTTTTCAAAGCAATCATTTACCAAAGCATTGGACCAAAATAATGAATACAAGCTATTTCATGACTACACATAAAAAGCTCCAAGACAACACAAAATTGTAGTAAAGGAAGATATATTTGTTAGGAAAGCTCAGGACGATATATAAGCTAATTGCAAGGAACAAATAAGTGTGATTCCTGAATGTAGAAAATATCTTTAGTGCTTTTTTGAAGATTTAGTCTGCAGCATGAAGATTGTACTTTTAAAGAAATTGTTAGGCAATTTGTTGTCAAATGACCCCCCGGGCTATGATGTAACCCCGATTTTATTATCAATCGGCCTTGGTCATATGATTGATTAGTATATCGACACAATTATCGAGACAACCCAAATCCACATTCGTATGGACCGTTCGAAGCAACATATTGTTAATAGTGTTGTTCACGGTTCATCCCATTTCCTTGGAAGGCTATGTTATTAATTTGAAGTCCATTATCTTTGAGTCGAGCCTTGTTTGGTCCACTAAATAACCCTAACCTAACTTACCTTGTTTGGATATTTACTTGGCTTATATTCTTGGCCTTCTTCTCGGCCTTCATAGTTGAATGCCCAATCTCTCTCTATGAGACTCACCTCTCGGTTCTTTCATCTCTTCTCTGTGACCTTTGTGGTTAATAGCTAGTGGGCATATTATTGGACTTCATCTTCCCAACCTATAGCAACCGGAAGTGGGGCGTCCTTGGTGGTGGTTTTTTAGAGTTGTCTTAGTACGTTGGTGTCGCGATTTCTTGGTAAAACTGAGCCCGTTTTACCTTGGTGTTAGCCAGAATTTGGCACTACATCTCGTATCAAAGCTGCTGGTCATCTCCTCCGGCCAAAAATCCATCAAAACGACGACGAGTCTTGCGATTTCTCAAAGGGGCCAAATCTGAAATTGTAAATTCCGGCCAAACGCGACCTCTGTTGGACGAACGGAGGCCGGACCCATAACCATCAAGGGGAGGCACCTTCAGTGGTGAGTCGCGTAGGGCGACGACCGGCGGCGGTGCGTGGAGGACTGCCTGCCCAGTTTTTTCGTGCCATTTCACTCATTTTGATTTCCTGAACGTACTAATGTGCTTGGTTTAGTGTTTCAGGTTGTGCAGAAAAATCTGGATGATTTTGCCCTTACCTTCAATCTACATTTGTTGCTGATCAGAATTGCTATTTTTGCTGAATCTTTAGGGTGAATAGTGGTGGCCCTAAAGCAGTAAATTCGCATATCTCTCGATTATACGGACTCATACACGTCCGCTCTGGTAAATTGGCTTAACCCGTTAATTTTCAGCATTAACGCGTCACCGTGTGGAGCGACAATAGGTTGAGGGTTGTTGACAACCATTGCTTGTGCTAGAATTAGGGTTACGTGCTCTTGATTGTTTTGATTGAGTGTTTGCTTTTGGGTTAAAATTAGTTTTTACTGTGAGACTAGTTATCTGCCAGACGTATTTTTTGCTGCATTGTTATTTTCGCTGCTTACTTATTCCGTTAAAAATGCCATAACCTTACCCGTTCGAACATTCCCTTAATCTAAGACCGCGAATCTTATGAAACCCTGGGAATCTAGAACGGTGTATATGTCTATGACCCTAGGACTACTTTGTGTGGTTTAATTGTGGTTTGTGCATTTTTTGACTGTTGTGTAAAGATGACAACTCACAACTTTGATTTGGGAATTTTTAATGGAAATGGTGACTTTGCTATTTGGCAACAAAAAATGAAGGGCATTTTAGTCCAACAAAAGGTTTCAAAAGCCATTGAAGGTAATTTTTCAACTGATTTTTCATAAGAACAAAGAGAAGAAGCTGATGAGCTTGCTTATACCTCAATTATTTTACACTTGTCTGGCACCGTTTTAAGAAAGGTGGGTAAACTGAAAACCACTAAAGAACTTTGAAAAAAGTTAGAAGACTTGTATTTACTTAAGTCTATACCGAATAAATTTTACTTGCTCGAACGTTTTTTCAGTTTCAAAATGGATCCTTCAAAGGATCTTGATGACAATTTAGACGTATTTAACAAATTGGTGCAAGATATAGTTAATTGTGATGAGACAGTGTCCGAAACTTATAAGGCTATAATTTTGCTCAATGCAATTCCTGATTCCTATAAGGAAGTTAAGAATGCCATTAAGTATGGTAGAGACACGTTGACACCTGAAATTGTCATAGATTCCCTTAGAAGTAAAGAAATGGAAATTAGGGCTGAAAAACATGATAAGAGGAACGGTGAGGTACATATGATGCGGGGTAGAACTCAATTTAGGTAAATAGTCATGATGGATATCAAACTAGTGGCGATTCAAGTGGTAATGGATAGAAAAAGAAGAGAAAAGGTGGGTCTAGATCAAAATCTAGGACAAAGGCGAGAAAATGTTATGGTTGTGGAAACACAGGGTATTTTATAAAAAATTGTCATAAGGAGAAGAGTAAGCTAATTGTTAAGGAGAGAGATGATGTCAATGTGTTAGCATCTACTTCCAATATAAATGGTGGTGAGATCTATATGATTACAAGTCCAGTTGCATACACTGCTGAATTAAATCTAACTGCTAATTCCCGCATGCATGAGTGGATACTTGATTCTGGTGCATCTTTTCATGTGACATCTGAAAAGAATTGATTTTATAAGTTGCATGAATCTAATGTTG